>NC_090245.1:9355029-9364980 GCF_037325665.1 Littorina saxatilis | reverse complement strand
ACACACACTCCCCTTCCCCCAACACAACCCCTCATCACCACCTCAAAAACATATCCAAAGAAAACCAGCAAGAGAAAAAGATCGTCTTGCTCACCCTGTACCGCGCACACGCTCATTACGAATATTCTCAAACATAAATAAAGCCCCTCATCCACGGTTATGAGCAATTAGTACATATCGGGATTATCTTCCTGGAAAGTGAATGTCCTGCCATTGTTTCTTTCACGCTCATTACAAACCTCAGTGCTTCAATCAATAAGGCACCAGGACGAGATAATTAGTATACTGGCTAACCATGCTTGGAGGTCTAACATTAGGAGCAGGTCGTTGGACGGGCTTAATTAGTGAAATGAAAACGGAACACTGCCTCTCCTAATCACCAAGAATCTGTTCAAGAGAGCCGCTGTAGCTCCTTACACGGGTCATTCCCCTGTAGGAAAACATGTCATACTGCCAATACTGAATGGAATATTGACGTTGCTTGAGAAGAAGCGGATCTTATTTGGAAATGAGATCCAACCGTGATAGTACACATGTTGTGTGTTTTGGTTTTTTAAATTTTAATTGTTGATAAATATATATACTGGAGGAATACCCGGCTTCGCCGGGGTGAATCGCGAGACAGAGACAGACAGCGTGGCGGTTCACCACAATCACCTTTGAAGGCGAAGTCCTGTCAAACGGGATTGAGAATTTTAGAGCTTATTTCTAAGCCCTATATTATCTGTTATGGCTTCTCAAATGCCAGAACATACAGACAGACAAAAGCCGCCAGACCCCATCACAAACAGAACTCTACAATCCACAGGTGTTGCCTCCACACACACACACACACACACACACACACACACACACACACACACACACACACACACACACACAGAGAAGCCGTATATATCTATCTATATATATAAATATATAGAGATAGATGACAGTGGATTTTTCGATAAATAGATTCGACCTTTGCACTTTTACAGTGAGGACAACTTACGGGTACATGCAAGGAAAGCCCACAACTTCTAAGGCGAACAACTCTGCAGAGTCTGCTGTGAAGGGCGACGGTAGTCTCCCTGTCACACTCGACCCCCTTTGAATGAACTTTGTCCCCAAAGTTCCGAACCATGGACCCGCCAAGCTTAGGTCCCTCCCAGGTGGAATGGGAACAGCACAAAAATGATTCAGTGGCCTGAACATTTCATGTCGAGTCCCATCGCTGTCGACGACGCCAAATGTAACCGAGTGCCAAAACACCACAATCACCTTTGAAGGCGAAGTCCACTCAAACGGGATTGAGAATAACTGTTATGGCTTCTCAAAGGAAGGCCTGAACATACAGACACACCAAAGCCGCCAGACCACATCACAAACAGAACTCTACAATCCACAGGTGTTGCCCACACACACACACACACACACACACACACACACACACACACACACACACACACACACACACAGAGAAGCCGTATATGTATGTATATATATATATCTATAAATATATAGAGATAGATGACAGTGTATTTTTCGCGTGGCTATAAATTGATTCGACCTTTTCACTTTTACAGTAAGGACAACTTACGGGTGCAAGGAAAGCGTTCTGGACAGTGCAGTGACATTCTAAAAATAGTAACGTAGTAACGGGAATATGGATTGACGCCACACGAAGGAAGGGAGATAAACGCTGAAAACACTGGGGAAGATAAGGAAGAGTTACTGGGAATGGATCCAGAGAAAAACCAAAATCGGTTCAGCGCTGAGAGCACGTGTTGAAATATCTCATCGAGCAGGTTGTGTCCGGGGTGTAGCTGAATATGGCCACCAAATTTGAAACAGATCCATAGAGAACCTTGGGCGTGCATCGCGGACACACACACACACACACACACACACACACAGAGACACACACACACACACACACACACACACACGCACACACACACACACACACACACACACATATATATAAGCTACTCACAAAAAGTTAAGGATCACTTGCACACAAATTCATAACTTTCCAAATAAGAAAGCCAATGCGTTGGTATTTGGCAAACGTTTAATTCAATGCTTTAGTAATAATGATACAACATTTCCTTCAATTTCGAGCAATCGTTTGGTCTGTACATTTTATCAAAGTGTGTACGTATAGAAATTTAATTTCACAAAGTCGTTGAAATCACAAGACATGGCATTCAGATGCTCCCAAAAGTTCAGTAATGCGTGTAACCGCCCTGGCTGTTCTGGCACTCGACGCAGCGAGTCCTCATAGAGTTGACCAGGGTGGTGAAGATCCTCTGTGGAAGCACCTGCCACTCAGCCTGCAGCATCTGGTAGAGGTGCTGGACATCCCTGGGAGGGGGGAGGTTGCTCCTCATTTTGCGATCCAACTCATCCCAGAGGTTCTCAATCGGGTTGAGATCGGGACTGCATGCTGGCCACTCCATTATGTTGACTCCAGACTGCTGCAGGAAGTCGTTGACCACCCTTGCACTGTGGGGGCGAGCGTTGTCATCCTGGTAGAAAGCCTGCGGTCCCATCTGCTGCAGTGTAGGCACAGTCAGCGGTCGAAGGATCTCATCCCGGTATCGGAGGCCAGTCAGGTTACCCTGTACATGAAACAAGGGTGTTCTGTGGTGAAGGCTGAAGGCCCCCCAGACCATTACAGAACCTCCACCAAAGGCCACCTTTTCATGGACAGTGGTGTCAATGTAGCGTTCCCCTTGGCGCCTCCAGACCCTCAAGTCAGTCGTCGTTGTGGTTCAGGGTGAAACGTGATTCATCACTGAACAGAACCTGGGACCATTGCTGACGTGTCCACCTCACGTGACGTCTGCAGAAGGCGCGGCGTGCTGCCCTATGGGCTGGAGTTAAGCGTGGCCGTACAGCTGGGCGACGAGAACGGAGGTTAAACCCATGAAGGCGATTCCGTATGGTCTGCTGGCTGATGTTGGTGTTAGTAGCCACCCTCAGCTGCCTTCGAATAATGCTGGAAGAGGCTGTTCTTGTTTGCAAGGCTAGTCGTTCAATGAGACGATCTTCACGTGGAGTTGTCTTTTTTGGTCGCCCAAGTCTGCGTCTTTCCTGGACCCTCCCAGTGGCTGTGAAACGTTGAATCAGTCTGACAATGACCGAGATGGACACGTGAAGTCGCCTGGCCACTTCTCGCTTGGGGACACCATCTTGGAACCATGCAACAGCTCGTCCCCTCTCATACTCGTTCGATTTTCGTTGTGGGGGCATTGTCAGATAATGCCTAAAACTGGTGGTATGTCTTCTCAAAAAGCCAAGCAAGTGACAGCATCTCCCACATAAACAGCAGTTCTTGCACGTGCATAATGGTTTTTCCATGTGGCTTGTGCAATGTGTTCGGGCTGAACGGTCCAAAACAAGGTCCTTTTTCGCAAGTTTCCGCTTTTTCTTTTGCTACCAAGCTCAGTAGTAGAGAATCCCATGCAATTTTCCCACTAACACAAAATCGCCCACTTACAGCTGAATAAGAATTCATAACAATTTGGTTTGACTGAGAAATAAATAACAGTAGCGAACTGATTTTATTGAGCACCTGTTTTCTCATAGTGATCCTTAACTTTGTGTGAGTAGTGTATATATAGAAACAAAATGGACATTTCTTTCAAGATACGAATATCTCATCGTGAAAAAAAGTTCGGTAAATTTGACGAACATATGGTAAAAAGGAGATTTGAAAGGAGTTTCAGCGTTTGCAGACTGCGGACATCAAACGACATCTCTGGGTCAGGTTCACCTATTCCCCAAACGAAGCTGCAAGTCCCGCAGACTCCCCCAAAAGCATTGTGGAAACATGATACACATGAAATTCGCATTCAAAGGAGAGTCAGTTATCATCAAAATCAAAAAGCACTGCACTCAAAAAGAAAAAGAAATGAACGAAAATAAAGAACAGCAAAAGATATGTTTGGGAATCAACCCCCTTACGTTATTCCTCCCTGTGACTCTGCTGCTATGGTCAAAATGATCCAAGAATGGGGCGGGGATGTAGCTCAGTTGGTAGCGCGCTGGATTTGTATTCAGTTGGCCGCTGTCAGCGTGAGTTCGATCCCAGGTTCGGCGGAAATTTATTTCAGAGTCAACTTTGTGTGCAGACTCTCTTCGGTGTCCGAACTCTCCCCCCGTGTACACTACATTGGGTGTGCACGTTAAAGATCCCACGATTGACAAAAGGGTCTTTCCTGGCAAAATTGCTTAGGCACAGTTAATAATTGTCTACCTATACCCGTGTGACTTGGAATAATAGGCCGTGAAAGGTAAATATGCGCCGAAATGGCTGCAATTACTGGCCGTATAAAATTTCATCTCACACGGCATCACTGCAGAGCGCCTAGAACTGTACCCACGGAATATGCGCGATATAAGCTTCATTGATTGATTGAAGAATAATGCTACAGTTTTACTCTACAAGACCTGCACAAAGCAAGAAGCACCCCGCACATCCCAGTTTGCAGCCAAGTGGCATATCAGAACTGACTTTTAACAATTAAGAACAACAGTACCTTGGAAACAATAATACCACCATCTTAGAACCAAACCCGAGGGTGCCATCACGATAACACAAAAGCATGTTCAAGAACACTCATACTTTACAGCACACACGGTGTGGCATGCACTAGCAAATCATAGCAGGCAACTCTTTTAGACAACCCATGAAGACCAATGGTGTTTTTTTTTTAATGTAAATAACACTGAAGTTCTTTTTTCATTTTGTTGTATCAAATCAAAACAGCTCTCAGCAATACGATTCTGCATCAACAGAGCAGCTTACACCTATACGCGAAAACAAAAAGGAACAAGGTTGACGAAAAGCATGTCCTCTTGTTAAACTTCCTCCTCCCCCCCCCCCCTTCTCCACCCCCGTTCTGCGTTATTTGGTTATTTTTCCTTTACACCCCCCCCCCCCCCTCCTAACTCCTTTCCCCCTTGTCCTAATGCAAATAGTGGCTGGAATAGCCCCTCGTCCAGGGCCAATAACACAGAAATTGCATGCACCCAAATCAATCTTGTGCTGCATAATTGTCCCACAGCGCGAGTCCTCAGACTATGGAACAATACAGACAAATTGTCCTACAACAGAGGAAAGCGGGGAGGAATGGGGAGGGAATACAGGGAAACCCCCCTTTTAAGACCCCCCGATCTAAGACCCCCCTATCTAAGACCCCCCGATTTCAAATTCAATTCAATCCAATTCAATCAAACTTTATTGTCTGAATGTAACAAACAGACATTTTTCTTTTGGCTCGTGTAACATGACATAAAAACACACTCTCAGAACATACAGACACATACAAGTACACATCTTTTAAGGTTTAAGGTTCTGCTCCCTTATAAGACCCTGATTTCTCAGACTTGTTGTTCATAACCTCTGTAACTTTACCCCCATTTTACGACTCCCTCCTGATTTTCTCAGATTTTTGAAGGTCTTAAAGGGGGGGGGGGGGTTCCACTGTGGAGGAAAAGGGAGCAAGGCATGAAAGCGGGAGGGGGAGAAAGGGGTAGGGGGGTAGGGCTGGAATCCTGGAAGGGGGTGGAGAAATCGTTTGTGAAACAAAAGACACGGATGAAGAGGTCAAGTGACAAATGACAGGGGAGAAAAAAAGGAGAATGAAGCACATTTTAAAGATGGGGTTCTCGCGAAAACTTTTGCAAAGGGTGAAGAACAATACACACACACACACACACACACACACACACACAAAGAGAGGACACTAGGGAAAAGAAAGGGGAAAAGAAAGGGGAAGAAGGTGAGGAAGGAGGAGGTGGTGGGAGAGAATGAGAGTGAGAGGGTGGTGAGGGGAGGGGGGGGGGGGTAATGATTCGGCATGGATTACGGTCGGGGATTAGATACAGGAACATTCCGTAAAACTAACGTTTTTTCCTACTCGGATCAGGGCAAATTTGGCCGTGGTCCAGCCTGGGGAAAATAAGAGGGGCTGGAGGAGCTTAGCGACCGCGTGTCTGGTGTCTGGTGCCCCCCCCCCCCCCTCCCCCCTCACCCCCTCCAACCCCCCCATACTCCTTCTCTTCATCCCTTCGCAGAATGTGACCGGGTCCTCTGATTTTCAACCTGCTTAAATGTGAGCCTCAATCCGACCCCATGCTTTCCAATGAAAACAAAAACAAAGGCGTATGTAGAGGAGATACGGAAAGGATAGGGGATGCTGAGGTCATCCCCGAGAAGGTACACGCGCTCAACACTAAGAACTGCGAGTAGAAAGGATAAGGAGATGCATGGTTCTAGTAGTGGTGGTGGTGGTGGGGTGATGATCGTGGTGGACAGTGGCTAGCCAGGATGGTAAAGATGATGGTAAACATGGTGGTGGTGGTGATCGTGGATGGACAGTGGCTAGCCAGGGCCCTTACAAGAAAGGAAGATGATAGTGGTGGTGGTGCTGGTGGTGGTTGTTGCAGTAATGGACAACCGCGACCCTGGACAGCTACAGAAGAGAGAGGGGTAAAAGGGTGTGGGGGGTGGGGGGAGATGTAGCAAATCCTGGACAAGACAAATGGAGGCGGTCCAGAGGCTTAGGGCATCCCGCGAGCCGCGGAAGCCTGGCCTGGCCCGCTGGGGCAGCTCGCGAAGATCGCAAAGCCTATTTGTCCGACAAAGCCTCGCATGCCGTCAACGCTTTGATGACCGCGCGGGGGCTGTTTGCGCCCATTGTTGTCCATGCCAACAGGGGTCGGTGGCGGGCTGGCAAGTGTAAGGTGACTTTGTTGGGGCTGTTGGAGGGTTAGCCGAGGGCCTCCAACCTCCCCCCCCCCCCTCCAGGCCCCCCAACCCCTTGCCCTGGGGCGGCTGGGATGCGTCCGCGGATTACCCCCTCACGATGACCGCGCAAGGGAGATGATCCGCGTGCTGCGGATTTGCTTCCCTTGACCCCTGGGCTTGATCAAAGGGCCCCCTTCTCTGCCTCAGTCGAGAGGGTACAGGGAGGTGGTTGGTCACTCGTCGACTTCTCACCCGTCGGCCAACTCACCTCCGCCCAGTTCCAATCCCACCTTGTGGTCACTTCTAATTAACAACTCTTGTTTCTGACCATCTCAACATCATGCTCGACCTTTCCTTAATTAGTGCATCCATAGATATAAATGTGCAATGATTAACTTGTGGGGTCCTGATTTCTCCTATATGGTCCGCTGGACCCAAAAAGCAACAGCAAACTAACAAACTAACTAACTAACTATATGTATCCTACGGTAGCGTGTGGATACCCTAACCTTCGCTACTTTTTGCCCAACGATTCATGATTAGAATCGAACTAAAATAGAACCCCGGGACAGGAAAGAATTTGTAAAGAGCAACTAAAACACAAAGACATAGTCACATTTGCATCAGATCAGATTTGCCGCAACTGCCCTGTACGAATGTTAATGAAAAAACACAGAGAGAGGGGGGAGGGGGGGGGAGAAAAGGGCAGAAATTTTGTGTCAGTAACATCTGTGTCCTGGCCAGGATGACATGCATTTCATTCAAGTCATCTTCAACACTGACAACCTTCCTTCTACCACTCACCCTCCCCCCCCCCCCTCTCCCTCTCCCTCTCTCTCTCTCTCTCTCTCTCTCTCTCTCTCTCTCTCTCTCTCTCTCTCTCTCTCTCTCTCTCTGCCCCACCAACCCACCACCAACCCCACCTCTTACCCTAGTCACCCCCCTCTCCTCGACACTGTCAGTGTTTCTGGTGTGCTTGTGTCTCCTTGCCTTTCTGGTGCTAATTTTCTTCCACCAAGAGCTGCGCTACTTAAATGAGGGTGATTAAGGTCGCCAGCGGGCAAGTTCATCAACACGGGGACAGAGCCAGCCAACCATTCACGCTACTGACGCCCGGGTAATTGACACGGTCTCTACATTAATCCCCGCTCTTGGTCTCAGACTAAGGCTGGTCTTCCTCCTATGCCTCAAAAGTGTGAGAGAGAGAGAGAGACTAAGACACTCTGATAAATACGCGACTGGTGGTAGGGCGGTGGGGAGGGGGGGGGGGGTGTTCTTCTATTGCCTCAGATGTGTTATAGAGACCGAGACACTCTGATGTAAATCCACGACTGAGGATGTCTCCTATTGCCTCAGATGTGTCATAGAGACCAAGACACTCTGATGAACAAGTCACTTTGATAAATCCACGACTGAGGCTTTCTTCTATTGACTCAGATGTGTCATGGAGACCAAGAGACTCTGATAAATCCACTACTGAGGGTGTCTCCTATTGCCTCACATGTGTCATGGAGACCAAGCGACTCTGATAAATTGACTACTGAGGGTGTCTCCTATTGCCTCAGATGTGTCATGGCGACCAAGCGACTCTGATAAATCCACTACTGAGGGTGTCTCCTATTGCCTCAGATGTGTCATGGCGACCAAGCGACTCTGATAAATCCACTACTGAGGGTGTCTCCTATTGCCTCACATGTGTCATGGCGACCAAGCGACTCTGATAAATCCACTACTGAGGGTGTCTCCTATTGCCTCAGATGTGTCATGGCGACCAAGCGACTCTGATAAATCCACTACTGAGGGTGTCTCCTATTGCCTCAGATGTGTCATGGCGACCAAGCGACTCTGATAAATCCACTACTGAGGGTGTCTCCTATTGCCTCAGATGTGTCATGGCGACCAAGCGAATCCACTACTGAGGGTGTCTCCTATTGCCTCAGATGTACTATAGAGACCAAGACATTCTGACAGATCCATGACTGAGTGTTTCTTATAATGCCTCAGATGTGTCATAGAGACCAAGACACTCTGATAAATCCACAAATAAGGGTTTCTTCTATTGCCTCAGATGTGCTATAGAGACCAAGACACTCTGATAAATCCACGATTAAGAGATCCTTCTATGCCTGGGGATGGGTTAGAGACCACAGGACGCCAATAAATCTACGACTAAGATGGCTTTATGAAGCTCATCACAAACTGGAATAGCTTGTCCCCCATAATAAGCCCGTTTGCCTGGACCTGGCAGTCACTGATTTGGCCATTCTCCTTTTACTGTGAATAGTCGGCGCAAGGACATGGATGGAGTTTGGTGCTGAAGAGGTTTTAGTTCCACTTAAATGCTTGTAACCTGCGGGTGGTCTGACTTTGTGCGGAATCAGAAGTTGTATTCTCTTTACATGTAAGAGTATCGAGGAATTAGTCAATTTTGAGTCACTTAACCCAGTCAATCAATCGATCATCATTTATTACCGTTGTCTTCGTCGTCGTTTTCGTCGATCATGTTTTATTTTTATTATAAAGAATGTTTAATTGCCGGTTTTTTTTTTACACGAGCAATGGTTAATTAATCGCTATTTTCGTCGTCGTCGTCATCGTCGTCGTCATCGTCATCGTCATCGTCATCGTCATCGTCATCATCATCATCATCATCATCATCATCGTTACTGCCACGCATACGCTTCCTCACGACGAATCCTGGTGTGCGCAAGCGAGACCCAGAGTCAAGTCTCGGTGGGTGTTATCCAATGAGCTATCGCGCAGCACCGTTAAAACCTTAACATTTTCGCACTAATGTCGAAAATAATCATCGCCCGTTGTGTTTGACTCGCCAATAAAAGCTTTCTTATCCGCATTGCTGCCTGTGTTTCATGCAGGAACTATGTCAGTGTGCGGCAACTCGTATTATCTATCTCTCCCTCTCGCCACATAAACCAAAACTAACAGATTACGCGCTCCCCTCATTCGCAGACAACACACAGCGAAGACTGATGCTGATGATTTTTCTACAATTTATCTCCCGCTTTTTACATTTAGTCAAGTTTTGACTAAATGTTTTAACATAGAGGGGGAATCGTGACGAGGGTCGTGGTGTATGTGTGTGTGTGTGTGTGTGTCTGTGCGTGTGTGTGTGTAGAGCGATTCAGACTAAACTACTTGACCGATCTTTATGACATTTTACATGAGAGTTCCTGGGTATGAAATTCCTAGAC
>NC_090245.1:9340029-9350029 GCF_037325665.1 Littorina saxatilis | reverse complement strand
TTATTATTTAGATAAATAATTTATTATTTACTGTTTTTGCCTTGAAATAGTATTATTACGCTAAATAATGCTTTATATAGCTATATAATAGGTTTCCGCTATATAATTCATGATTTGGTAAATAATACATTATATACCGTAAATAAAATATTATATACCGTAAACAATTCATTGTTTAGCGCATCGCGAAGCCGTTTTTTCTCTTGTTGTTTTTTTCCACGTGTTTCCGTGGATCCGAGAGAGCGCTGTTGATTCTCCACTGTCTTGGCAAACCCAGTATCCGGTACTCCACATCCGGTTCCGCCAAGGGACTGGGTGGCCGAGTGGTAACGCACTTGCGCTCGGAAGCGAGAGGTTGCGTGTTCAGGCCTGGGTCAGGCCGCAATTTTCTCCCCCCTTTCCTAACCTAGATGGTGGGTTCAAGTGCTAGTCTTTCGGATGAGACGAAAAACCGAGGTCCCTTCGTGTACACTACATTGGGGTGTGCACGTTAAAGATCCCACGATTGACAAAAGGGTCTTTCCTGGCAAAATTGTATAGGCATAGATAAAAATGTCCATCAAATACCCGTGGGACTTGGAATAAAGTAAAAAAAAAAATTCCATCTCACACGGCATTAAGTCTCAGGAAACATGAATACACGCATGCAGGAAAAAAAAATATGGGTAGCGCCGTGTGTATGGCAGCTCGCTTTCCCCGGGGAGAAAGCAGCCCGAATTTCCATGAGGGTAACCTCACTGGACTGTAAATCTTATCCAATCCAATCCAATCCAATCCAATCCAATCCAAATGTAATCAAGATGGCTACACAAGCACAAGGGAACGTTCCCGCTGAATTGATCAGAACTCTAACTACAGCGGTTGTCCAGGAACTGGCACTGAAAAGGGTTCGTATTTTAAAGTTTTCATATGGGGGAACATCTTTTACATCTGGACATGGAGAATGAACGACTGCGAACTAAATTGCTGCTGTTGTACCATCAGTTGAAGTTAGCCACCTGACAAGAAGATGGTCGGAAGCGAAGCGGATGTAGCTTTAGTACGCCGAGACAGATGCTAGTTGTCTGATTGGTCAGTTTGAGAATCAACAGAGCTCTCGTGGATCCACGGAAACACGTGGTAAAAAACAACAAGAGAAATATCGGCTTCGATGCACTGCGCTAAACAATGAATATTGTTTACGGTAAATAATATTTTATTTACGGTATATTATACGTTATTTGCGTGTTTGACCAAAATATGACATTTTACACAGATCGAGACAGTCATTGTTCTCCGAGACCGCGTTACCAAATCATGAATTATATAGCGGAAACCTATTATATAGCTATATAAAGCATTATTTAGCGTAATAATACTATTTCAAGGCAAAAACAGTAAATAATAAATTATTTATCTAAATAATATTTTATTTATCTAAATAATATTTTATTTATCTAAATAATATTTTATTTACATACAATATTTTATTTATCCAAATAATATTTTATTTATCTAAATAATATTTTATTTATTTAAATAATATTTTATTTATCTAAATAACACTTTATTTACATATAATATATTGTTTAGAGAAAACGCGTAATTATTTATAAATAATGAGTTATTTACAGACACAATCTATTATTTATGCTAAACAATGCATTGTTTAGTGCTTTGTGCTCTCTTTTTTCTGTATCTGTAAATAATGCATTGTTTAAGTTAAATAAAGCATTGTTTAGCTAAATAATGCATGATATAGTTAAATAAAGCATTGTTTAGCTAAATAACGCGTTATTTAGCTAAATAATGCGTTATTTAGACATCAAGAGCTAGAAGGGACATTTGCACCATTCGGATTGCCATAGTAAGCGCGTACCTCTGTCGCTGTTCACGCAGTAAGTTATCAAAGTGTTTGTGTTTTTACACCCCCGGTATAGGGGTGTGTATAGGTTTCGGTCGATGTGTTTGTGTGTTTGTGTGTTTGTGTGTTTGTGTTCGCATATAGATCTCAGGCATGAACGGACCGATCGTCACCAAACTTGGTGAACAGGTTCTATACATTCCTGAGACGGTCCTTACAAAAATTGGGACCAGTCAAACACACGGTTAGGGAGTTATTGGTGGATTAAGATTCTACAAGGACTTATAGAGAAACATATTCATGGTCAAAGGGAAATAACCTTCTCAGTTGGTGGCAGTGAGAATGGGTGCAGTGAGAATGGTTATTTCCCTTTGACCAACGGGGGTGTTTTTCCTACCTCGAAGGAATTTCTTGTTTTTTTAGTGCAGGTAAATGAGGAAGCAGAAAATAAATGGGAAAAATAGGTTTGCTTTTCGCGGCGCTTACTGTGTACTACATGAGTATTATGAAACCCATTTCTTCTTCCTGGGGCTTTAAAGCCCCTGCAAATGAGCAACGACACTTGCACAGACTGGAGATTCAACAAAAAAAGGTTGTTCAACAAATAATTATTGGTTCAACAAACTTTTTTTTAAACTTAGAAAACTTTATTTTGTTTATGAACTGTTTCATTTATGTATACATATGAAATATATATATATATATATCCATATAGAGATTTACATAAAAAAACACAATAAGAACAGAGTACAGTATGAAACAGGATGAAAAGATATGTGCTAAACTAACAAGTATGTAAATGTCGAACAGGAGCTCGCCCTAGACAAAATTTACCTTTTCCACACAATACAAAAATACCCCCACACACACACACACACACACACACAACCACCACCACCGCCACCACAACCACCACCGTTGACTGCCAGCCAACGGACATTCACACACAAAAAAACAATTTCGTCTAATTACCACCAGAGGACCGACAATTACCTGCCCAGCTTTTAATTGCAGGCGGCATTCACAACAATAAGCGAGTCTTAATTGCCAGGTTAAACAGGGCAACCACCCCGGGTCCCAAGCGTGTACCCGGTACCGGTGTGTAACAATTATTTACAGGTCAGTTACTGCGGGTAAATGGCCAACTTGAGGACAAAGACTTTCTCGGCTCCCCCAAAGGGAGGTCAACTGGTCAAGCTAAACATGACAAATAATGTAGGTGAGTTTTTTGTGTTTGGAATATGAATGCACCGTGCAGGATTAAAAGTAGATCAAGTCAACCACCAACTATAGAGTAAAATATATTTCTTTACAACAAAAGTCAAAACAAACAAAAACAAAAAATACAGGGTGGTGCTATATATATGTGTTGCATATCGGAAGACGTTAATTTAGAGCGGTCATTTTAGATCGCCCATAAGAAAAATCGATGAAAAATAGTTTACTTGCCTCAGGCCTTCGAACTTTGGTTTTAAGGTGAGTGTCCTTTACTCCATATAATTTGGTATTGTTTGCGAGAAAGCAACGCGTATAAAATCTGTAAGAAGTGGATTTGCAATGATACCAAGTGACGACTAACAGCTACCTATACCAGATGCACATGTGATAGATAAAGAGTGGGACGGACTGACTGACAGATACACACACACACACACACACACACAAACAAAACATCAGACATGCAGACAGACAGACAGACAGACAGACAGACAGACAGTCGAACAAAACGTCGGGAAAGGCACATCTAAAAATTCATATTTTCAAGGTCGAATGCTAACTTGGTCGTCCTTTTTTGTGTGATATTTGTAAGAACAAGCACTGGCCCAATAGTATCCATGACAACGAGAATGCTAATCGCAAGGCGACAAATTATACTTGTCAATCTTAATCTGCCATTGTAGCATTCAAATTCCCACAACACTCATAAGAAAATTAAGCAAAACAAAAATAAAGTTGACAGTCCACCAGAAACTAGAAGAAGGATCAAATAGCCTTAGCGACAGACTAGGCATGCGGCGTGATATATGATGTTAATTGATTCATAATTTGATAAAATGTAAATAAATCATTAAAAATACAAATGCAATGTGAATTGTTAATCAAATTAGTGAATTAATTCCTTATCAAGACAGACAACTGATTATTATGTCAATGTAAGTGCAAAGGAACCATGAAAGTGCCAACAGTGGCACAGAATGTATTCTTGCACAACAGTGGGAAGATCATATCCGCTTTTCTCATCAGCTTACATAACGAGGCAGTCATCCTAATGCTAAATGCCAAGGTAGCGTAACGGAAATAAATTGCGAGCACGCTTTAAATCGGATTTTGCAGTTTGCAAACATTCCAGAGCATACAAAGTGATTTCTTCAGGGTCAATTCATGTCAAGGCATAAACTTGAAGAAAACACCAGAATTGTTACAACGTTAAACTTTCTCAAATTAAGGTCCGTTCAAAGGACGCGGTAGTCTGTATTACAAAATAAAGCTTTTCCCATAAAAATCGGGATTATTCCATTGACTATGCCAAACATGGGTTTTTATGGATTTGTTTTTCTGTCGGTAGATTGAGAAGACATTCCGGTGTAGGTTCTTGGAAAGTTTAACTTTGATTAATTATAGTCAAAAATGGTCACTACGCAACGAATTCACATGCAATTTGTTTCTGTCACTCTCGTGATGTAATGGCCAATGCAATAAGGAAGATATGTCTCACCGAAATAAACCCAGCCTACATTTTTTGTTGCCGGTTACCTGACAAACCTCGCTGATTGTAATTGAGATAAAATCGCTCACAAATGTAAACTTCTCGTTCTGCCAAAGCTCATCAGAGTTTTCAAATATTTTCCAGTTAGCGTCAGCGTGAGCCTAAACTGCGATGCAAGTTGTGTGGGTATATTGCTGAATAAACTGGAAGTGGTGGAAATGTGACGATAGAAAGGGCTGGATGGGGTCCAAGGTATGTACGCCCTGAGTTTCACCTCTGGCGCAACACTTATTGGGTCTGTTGCAACCCGTCGCGATATAACCCTTCGTGGTTGAAAACGACGTTAAACACCAAATAAAGAAAGAAAGGTCTGTTGCAAAAGCCAAGAATACACCGTTAAACGAAAAATAATGAACGCTAATTTTCTGCTTTGTTGGTCTTCTTTGTTTTTTTTGTTTCTTTCTTTCTTTCTTTCTTCTTTCTTTTCCTCTCTTTCATTTGTTTTGTCTTTCTTCCTTCATCCCAGCTTCCTTCGTTCCTCCTTCCATCCCTCCATCCACTTCTCTCTCCCTTAGCTGATGTTCCCGTGTTGTTATATGAGGCATACTGTAAGTATATAACTATTATATATTCATTTTATTTTACATATCATTGCATCTTTCTTCCGCTGGACGAAACTATATTGGACAATTATTGCGTGTGCGTTCAACGCAATTAATAAGAAAATAAAAACCTGGACGACACACAATGCCGAGTCTGATCTTCTCATTCAACCCACCCCCACCGTCACCCCAACCCCAAGCCCGCACTTCTCCAACAAGCATTCATTATTCACCAGATAAATCAGTGTAAGTGCATCTGCTGACAGGTCGGATCAAACTATGCACCGAATGTTTGCTTTGATGATAGCTGAGCTAAAAGAACAGACTCCAGTTTTAAAACACACGTTCGTCTTAAATCTTCCCATTTCGGTCGAATGAGCGTGATACGTCCTTTGAACAAATGCAATGGAAAGTCTTTCCTTGATTATCAAAGTAAGTCAAAGTACAGTTAATAATTTGTGTCACAGCTGTTTCCCATTATTCCATAAAATCCACCTCGGTCAGCTCTTTAAGACTAGCACCAGACGAACTCGAGAACATAAAGTTAAACATTTGCACCGGCGACCGGTAGATAAATGTACGGAGATAAACATAAGACAGATGACACCGAAAGCACACAGGTAGAACAATTTATTCTTTTTTTTTCGCGCTCTAGATCTGATTAAACTACAGCGCGGATCTGGCTGTATCTCTGACAGGTAAAATCACATTAACAGCTGCTAGCTTCTTGTATCGTGTTCATTATCTGCAGCAATAAGGCGAGAAAAACACTTTAATAGAAAAAAAACAAGAACACGTACGGCTTCTGTTAAACTAAGATTTGATGCAGAAACTTCACAGAAATGAATGCAAATCGGTCGATGGCAAAAATTAACCTCAAAGCCACAATTAGTTTCGGAACATATATTCTTAGGTAGTAAGGGTTCGTGGCCAGGTCACATTTAAAGGTAAATTCCTTCTCGTGTAAGTAATAATGCTGACCACCACAGATATGTTGAGCCGTCGCGATATAACCTTCGTGGTTGAAAACGACGTTAAACACCAAATAAAGAAAGAAAGAAAGATATGTTGAGGATCTTATACCGGGAAATGACGGGCGCAGTGGCCTAGTGGATAAGACATCGGCCTCTTGATCGGAAGGTCGTGAGTTCAAATCCCGGTCTCCCAGGTCAACTAATGTGCAGACCTGCTAGTGTGTACACTCAAGCACAAGACCAAGTGCGCACGGAAAAGATCCTGTAATCCATGTCAGAGTTCGGTGGGTTATAGACACACGAAAATACCCAGCATGCTTCCCCCAAAAGCGGCGTATGGCTGCCTAAATGTCGGGTTAAAAACAGTCAAACACGTAAAAGCCGTGGGAGTTTCAGCCCACGAACGAACAAATATAGCGGGGAATAGAACATGTCCTCCACACTTTCCCAACCTGCGTGGACCCGAGAAGCGAGTTCTGGCCAGAGATGGCAACCCTGAAGGAGGAACTGTGGGGCCCAGCGGAGTCCCTGTTTTCTTGAAAAAAATCTCTAAGGCGTTCGTGCATTGTTGCATGCGAGAACATTGTTAACTCCCCCGAAATCGGCGTATGCTGCCTGAATGGCGGGGTAAAAACGGTCATAGCCTACACGTAAAAATCCACTCGTGCTAAAAACATGAGTGAACGTGGGAGTCTAAGCCCATGAAGGAAGAAGAAGAAGAAGAATTGTGTCACAACGTAAAAGACCTCGGTCCTCTGCCATTAGTGACGGTGGCTGATTGCACATAAACACGCATTCACTTGGGTATCTCATTACAAATCGGGGTAACACTGTGACCCGGGAACATTCGCCTTATGGTTTCACCGCGATGGCGTAAAACAACATTGATCATGGTACTCTAGCACATCAGTATATAAGATGATTATCGCCCAGATCGAGAAAAGTCGTTGGAAGTGAATGTGTCTGTGGCTGTTACAGTTACATGTTAAAGCCCGGGCTGATATACGAGTCTGACGGCTTACCAACGCCAAAGTCTGGGGGTACCATTTTCACGCGAACATTTTAATTATCAGGGTTTGGCGTAAGTAAGCCGTCATACTGATCTGTTGGGGTGAACATAACAGTCTACGCGGAAAGTACGGTACCAAGGAGCATCCTTTTCAACAGTCGAGTGCAAATCAAAGTTAGTTTGATTATCTGCGCGTGTAATCCATCCAGATATCTTGGAAGTAAGTAGTCAGCTAAGACGGGCGCTGTGGCAGGGTGGTAAGACGTCGGCCTCTTAATCGGAAGGTCGTGAGTTCGAACCCCGGCCGCGGCCGCCTGGTGGGTTAAGTGTGGAGATTTTGTCCGATTGCCCAGGTCAACTTATGTGCAGACCTGCTAGTGGCTTATCCTCCTTCGTGTGCACACGCAAGCACAAGACCAAGTGCGCACGGAAAAGATCCTGTAATTAATGTCACAGTTCGGTGGGTTATAGAAACACGAAAATACCCAGCATGCTTCCTCCGAAAGCGGCGTATGGCTGCCTAAATGGCGGGGTAAAAACGGTCATACACGTAAAAATCCACTCGTGCAAAAACACGAGTGTACGTGGGAGTTTCAGCCCACGAACGCAGAAGAAGAAGAAGAAGAAGAAGTAGTCAGCTAAACAACTACGGTAATGATCCCAACCCTCATGGGCAAAACCTTGCGAGGTTGGTCCGATTGAACAAAAATAGCTCAAAAACTCAAGGCCATCGCATCTCAACTCTTTGATCTGGCACACACACCAAAATCGCCTAGGTGTCAGTTTGTGTCAGATTTAATTCAACCTGAAGTGATCAATGTAATACAAATCGGCAACCTTTGGGTGTCTTAGTCCCCCCCTAAATAACCATGCACCAGTACATTATCTAGATGAGTTTTAACGTTACAATGCTGAACTACAATTAATCGGTTTTTTTTAAGACAAGCAACGTGCAGTAAGAAAGAAGGTACAGCGTGTTACCCGCTTTTGAGACCTCCAAAAATCTGAGTAAATCGGGTCTCAAAAAGGAGGGAGTTTTAATTAAAATGGGGGTTATTTTACAGATATTATGAACAGAAAATCTGAGAAAACAGAGTCTTGAATATAAGTTTATAAGTCGGAGAGATTCTTAAAATTGGGGTCTTACAATGTACAAGCATTAGTCTAGTCTTTCTGTGATTCCCATCGTTCTTCAGGAGGTTAGTTCATTGTGTTTTCCTTTGATTGAAGTAAAAAGATCGTCAGCGTCCACTTTTACAGTCATTTACAGATCTTCATGACCAAAGACTCATTCACATCAATAATAATCTGTTTTAGCACAAAATATGCACAACAACCTGGTATTCTAAACGCAAAAACACTTCTCCGGTCCCCGTCATGGCGCCCGAAGAGAGAAGAAACAGTTTTTCACGAGAAATCTAAATGCCGTGTTTGAATATGCAACAACAACAAAAACAACACCAAAAACAACAACAGCAACAACAAATCGCACTCTGCACAGAATTCCGCAGGCTGTTGGATGTTGGTTTGACATCCAGTGCAAACAAAAATGTTGTGCCATGTAAAATTTGAAACATATCTGCGGTGATTTGCAAGACGGTTTACACGAGAAAGAAGATGACCTACCTCTCATCTAAAACATTTCTCACCTACTTTCTCGTCAGTCGCTCCAGAGATACTCTAGTAGCTCTTTCCTTTCAGTCAACCGTACTCATCTGACAGTAGAAATCAGCTGCTTCGGCTTCACTCATTAGTCGAGAATCATTGTCATCGTCACTCAGGACTTTGCTAGCCACTTCATGGGTCTACATAAACTGGGAGGAAGCAGTGTTGCTATACAATGGAACAAGAACCAAAAATCAGCGTCATTTACCGAATTTAATTATCTACAAAAACTGCGACTTCTCGTGTTATCAGTCGTTGTCATTAGTCGTAATACAGGCGCTATAATCTGCTTTTATCTTCTTTCATACAAGAACACACGTTTGATGAATCTGGTGTTGGGGGGGGGGGGGGGGGGGGAGTGGAAGGGGCTGGACAGGGATGGAGGTAGGCCCTACATGTATACCCTTTGACTCAAAGACATCAAACTGAAGGAGAGAAAAAAGATAAAGACAGACTTAGATGAACTCAGAATGAGGCTGACAAAGACACAGGAAAATGTGGAGAACATAGGGAGAACGCGCGCGAGAGGTGTGTGTGTGTGTGCGGGGGGGGGGGGGGAGAGATAAGAGGACAGGAGAAGGAGAGTAAAAAACAATATTTTAACAGTACCAATACGGTTCTTCTTTAAAAGAACCCCCCCCCCCCCTCCCGCCTTGACATCATTTATCATGGTGTTAATAACAATCACGTTAGACAAGGCAGGAGACATGTAGACAGACGGACACACAGTCACAGACAAGACAAAGACACCGACAATGAGCGTGATGAAGAAAGCCCGACAGAAAGAACTGCGACAAATGATGTCTCACACTTCTTAGAAACGATTTCCTTTTTGCTAAATTTCATCCCAGATCTTTGACGTCTCATCGCAGACAATCAGTAAAAACCTGGCATTAGCGATGCACGGCGATGGCAAACGCGCGACAACATAAAACTTGGCGATGGAGTCGCCGTAGAGACTGATGGCACGGTATTAACGATGTAGCCTAGTTGCAAGAAATTGGATTTTTAGTCCACCATTTTTTTTTTTGACGAACAAACTATCTGTCTCTCAGCCAGCATGCCGGAGCTTAGGGACAAGGCGGCCAAACAATTGTCCTACCCCTCTCTGTCCTTCCCCACCCCTCTCACCCCCTTACAGCCGCCGCCATTTTCTTATTTATTAAAATCTGGGGTGATGTCAGGCGGGTCTTGGGGGAG
>NC_090245.1:9297529-9335029 GCF_037325665.1 Littorina saxatilis | reverse complement strand
ATTATCAGAAGTAGAAAATAACTCGCAAGGTCACCGCCAGGCAGTGCATGTATCGGTATCGTATCGTATTAAGGTGTAACCGAGTGCCGTAACACTACGATCACCTCGGGAGGCTAAGTGCAATCAAACAGGATTGAAAATGTTAGGGCTAATTTCTTAGCCCTATAAATACTCGAAGGTTTCCATGAACATACAGACAATCGGAAACCACCAGACCCCATCACAAACAGAATTCCACAATCCACCGGTGTTGACTTAAAGGCCAACAACTCGGGTGCAGAGTCTGCTGTGAAAGGAGCGGTAGCCTACACTGTCACAAAGGTGTCTGCGGGATAGGGGGGGAGGAGGGTACAATGGGATCATTTCAAAAGTTAACAAGAAGAAAATAGGGCCGGGGTCTGTCAATATTACTCTTGCTCTGCTGCACTAATTTCAAGCGTAAAAAAAGAAGTAAAATCTTGCTAGAATGATTTTTGTTTGCTTGTCTGCCTGCCTGCCTTTCTGTCAGTATGCCGGTCTGTCTGTTGGTATGTCTGTCTGTCTGTCGGTATATCTGTCTGATTTTGCAGACTTAAAGTTCAGAAACATCAGACTTCTCCCTGACGTCTATAAACCAACAAACTGAGACGATGTCAAGTTTCTGTCAGACTCTGCTAGGCCTAGAATAGCGGAAAACGATTCCTTATATATGATCCTTGCACGCATACATTACTGATTGCATGAAATTCAATCTGTTAACTTTTTTCTCTCTGTCACTTCTTCCTTCGGTAGAGAGGCGGGGGGGGGGGGGGGGGGGGGGCGGAGGGGTAAGGAGTCGAATTAGGAAGAAGTAGAGAACACACCTAAATAGGCTACTGCATGTATACCATAATTATCTTACGGCACGAGTGTAAAAAAAGGTAAAGTAAAACAAAAGGTGTAAAAATATCTTTTTAAAAAATCACACTCATCATTCATAAACTACAGAGCAAAAAGGTTGGCGGTAAAGAAGTACAACTGCACGAACAATAATTATATACAACGAAACCCAGCTTGGCAGTCGAAAAAGACAAACACTGAGATATTTCAAACTGCTAAGTTCAAAGCCCTTTCTTCTTCTTCTTCTGCGTTCGTGGGCTGAAACTCCCACGTACACTCATGTTTTTTGCACGAGTGGAATTTTACGTGTATGACCGTTTTTTACCCCGCCATTTAGGCAGCCATACGCCGTTTTTGGAGGAAGCATGCTGGGTATTTTCGTGTTTCTGTAACCCACCGAACTCTGACATGGATTACAGGATCTTTTTCGTGCGCACTTGGTCTTGTGCTTGCGTGTTCACACGGGGGTGTTCGGACACCGAGGAGAGTCTGCACACAAAGTTGACTCTGAGAAATAAATCTCTCGCCGAACGTGGGGACGAACTCACGCTGACAGCGGCCAACTGGATACAAATCCAGCGCGCTACTGACTGAGCTACATCCCCGCCCAAAGCCCTTTCAAGACCCGAAAAGGCATATATAAAAGCGCAAAACGTGAGCCTTGCACTTTTTCTTCTTGAATATTCTCCTTTAATTAGGAAAACTAATGGAGCGCGAATCTTCTTGGCTTCTGAATGGAAATGTACTGGTTCCATTCCTTTGTGAAAACAACACAGACACACAAAAAGCAAACGTAATTTCTTTAGATGATACAAGGAAGGGGTGCGTACGTTTTTAATTCTCTGCGACAGACATAAATACTCTTTTACGCGTTTGTCCTCACCATGGTACATGAATAATGAATTGGTACAATGGTGTGTGTGTCTGTGGGTTTTTTAAGAATAAATCATCAAAAATCCGTGGATTTAGGTTTAGGTTAGAATATATCGCACGTGTTTAGAATAGCAGCTGCTAACAGTGGGATTTTGGGCAATGCTTGTGTGTTAATGAAGACCAACAATTAAGTCACCATATCTGTCTGTCTGCTTGTTTCCGTCTCTCTGTCTCTGTCTCTGTCTCTCTCTGTCTGTCTCTCTCTCTGTCTCTGTCTCTCTGTCTCTCTCTCTCTCTCTCTCTCTCTCCAGGTGTACTCAGGTGCCAGTCTCTGACTCCCTTCCCGTCTGTCCAGGTGTGTGTTCATGCCTGTCACCTGTTCATGTCAATTCCTCTAGATCTGTCTACACGTGTGTGTGTGTGTGTGTGTGTGTGTGTGAGTGTGCGCGCGCGCGTGTGTGTGTGTCTGTCTGTGTGTCTGTCTGTGTGTCTGTCTGTATGTCTGTCTGTGTGTCTGTCTGTGTGTCTGTCTGTGTGTCTGTCTGTGTGTCTGTCAGTGTGTCTGTCAGTGTGTCTGTCTCTCTCTCTGTCTCTCTGTCTCTCTGTCTCTCTCTCTCTCTCTCCCCCCCCCCCCCCCGAACCTCTCTGATGGGTGCACCGAAAAGAAAGTAGTTTAGTACAAACGCACGCACACACATACACACACGCACACACACACACACACACACACACACACACACACACACACACACACACACACACACAAACATCCCTTCTATACAAGAACAATCTTTGAAATAAAAAAAATGACGTTAAATGTGACAACCAAAATGTTCAGCGGCAGGAACTGTGAAACTGGGCTACAAAGAGATGCCAGACATCGATGTATCTGTTTTACAGCATAATGTTCCTCATCTTGCACTTCAGTAAATAACTACACAAAGATTCGACATTTCAGAATCATTTTGTTTTATTGGTAATTGAAAAGTTTAAAAACTATTGCATAATGTAACATGAATAAGACCCCCCCCCCCACACACACACACACACACACACACACACGAACACTGAATAAGACAGATAGACTGACATACACACACAAAAAGACTGAAAGTATAACAGAACGAGACAATTAAAATGCCAGTCTCAAAAGAACTCATGATAAGGAAGAAGAAAAATACATTATTTAATCCTCCGCATACAGAAAACAAATTTTACAACATTAAAAACAAAGTCAGTCAAGCCAAGAGGTGGGCGGGGCCGTGCAGAAAAAGCAACTTGATGACACGTCAAAAGTAAGCAGACTAAGAGTTCAGAAAATAGAATAAGACGTCGGTTGACAGAGTTTGAAAAAAAAACTCTAGAAAAATACCACCCAAAATAATGTTCTTAACAACGAACTTTTATGATAATCCTCAACTGAAAAGCGTGCATAACTGAGCAAAACAAAACACGCACAAAAACAAGCTACAGCGTATCTTATCCGCCTCTACGACCGCCGTTGTTTCTGCGACAAAAACGAGCATGGCAATTACAATGCAAACGCAGCGAGTTTTCCCCCCGCCCACGATTGTAGGAAGTTCGACCTTACCTCAGGACACCTCCCCTGTAGCAGACGACGCATTCGCAGCGAAACAGAAACAAGGACGTTTCGCCTCTCAAACCAGCAAAAACACGTTCTGCAAACTTACAACTTGAAGAAACCGACAGCGAGTGAGCACAGTTTGTCAATTTTTGTCCCTACAATCAGTGAAAGCGGTGCTACTCATTAGCTAAGCGTGCATAATCAGACGTCACGAAAATCATGTGCGCCGCACGCTGCTTTGCGATGCGCTTGTTTCGGCGCTTGAAGTTTCCGCCAGTGTCTCTCGCTGGCTAATCAGAGCATTCGAGGTCACTGGCGAGTTCTCAGCGCTGCAGTTTGTTGCGTCTGCTCGTTCTTTCATGACTGTCAAAATAAAGTACCCATATGCTACCCTTCTTGGTCTCGTATGACCCCTCCGATACTTTATTGTTCTAATTAATTATTCAAAAATTAATTGGAAAGTGTTGCGCATGCTTTTTACTTTGCCGAGCGGATGTGGAATTGTGGGAATCCAATATGGTTGCTCCCTTGCCGGTGAGTGTAGCATGTACGAGGAAGCGACATTTTATGTTCTGGAAGGTCTGTGAGGCAGAATTTTGGAATCACAGACTCTGTTGCGTGCACAATTTGTGCGTGTCAGACCTACAGAACCGATCGATTTCTCTGTAGTCGACCGCATGCGTTTCACTTATGAGTATCAGACGGAAACATTGCCGTCTGCTACAGAGCCTGGCAGTGGCAGAGATTCTGCACTATTTGCAGTTTTCAGAGTCACACCCAATGACAGTTTTAGGCTTTTACTAGCTTAAAACCTCTCTCATAATCTGCCACATCCTCGATGACAATGACACGACTACCTTTTGCGTGTGTTTATATTGTAAAGTTCAGGCATGCAACTGTGCAAACACAAACATTGAGAACTCTCTCTCACTCTTTCTCTTTTCAGCTGCTGTATTTTTCTCACTCACCCCTAGTAGGGTAAACACTTCTGAGGTTTACTACATATTACTCTCTCTCTCTCTCTCTCTCTCTCTCTCTCTCTCTCTCTCTCTCTCTCTCTCTCTCTCTCTCTCTCTCTCTCTCTCTCTCTCTCTCTCTCTCACACACACACATTGTCCATGTCAGCATCATCAATGTCTGGCCATTGGGGGAATAATTATTTAGCCAATTTGACAAATTTTAAGTGTCAACAGTTCTACTCCAGACTGAGCCCGGCTTGCAAAATGGGAGTAGATATGAGTCAGTAGCCGCGCATGATAAATCTCTTGTTTAGCTGATTTCCAGGAAGCAGTTGCATGGGTTTAGGTGCGGGACTGGATATTTACCCCCTGTAAAGCAGAATATAATCATGTCCAAGACTGAATAAGAACAATTAAGAAAGGAGTGATCACTACTACAAGACAACTGTGATGTCAAAATGTAGACCCTGCCCCATTTGTGTAAAAAAGCTCCGTATATAAATTGCATTAGATGTTGATCAGTAATTTAATGAGTGTTTTGGGGACAAAGGTTGCTATGCAATATACATTATGTGTGTGTGGTTGTCTGGGTGTGTACATGTGCATGTTTGTGTGAATGTATACATGTGTGTGTGCAGGTGTTGGTGTGTGTGTGTGTGTGTGTGTGTGTGTGTACAAAACTATCTGTGAACCTGACATTTTTCCGCCCCGTGATCGGGAGGTCGTGGGTTCGAACCCCGGCCGGGTCATACCTAAGACTTTAAAATTGGCAATCTAGTGGCTGCTCCGCCTGGCGTCTGGCATTATGGGGTTAGACTTAGTGCTAGGACTGGTTGGTCCGGTGTCAGAATAATGTGGATTGCAGTTGTCCAAGTATTTCTACATGTTTACAATTACAGCTTCAGATCTGCCTAGGCTTCTGAGACACACGTGCCGCGTCGACAATTCTGATTGGTTAAAATTGCGTCAACGAAAAATCCTGATAACCCTGAAATCATACGGTCATATTATGTACAAGATTCATAATCATATTAATTTCCAATCTCTCCCAAACTGAAGTCTCATTCTTTTTGTGCAGCTCTGTGCAAACAACCTACTTTGAACATTCTACTGCAGATATCTTGTGTGGGAGACTACGTGGAAAAGTCACTAATCCATATAACGGTAAGTACATTTTATATCTTTCGTATTACAATTTACATGTAAAGTATGCAGATAATATTGTTTAATTCATTCCACGGCTGAGGAGCTGCAGGGTTTGGTTTACTAGTGCACCTTGCGCCATTGGCGCATACAATCTGAAAATGTCCCATTAGAATTCCCTTCAGCGCGTCAAAGGGCGCACTGAGATGACATATCACTGTGCCACCCTATGCCCACTTTACTTTGCAAAACACACACACACAACGAGATAATATGATTATTATTGGTACAGTGTCAAATTATCAGATGGCACCATTTTGCCTCTTTGGACAAAAACATTTTGGTAGCTTGGCACTTCTTGCCTTCGACTGGGACCCATCAGAATTTGGATGAGGGGGACAATTGTTGCATTGTCCTTTTCTCCAGGCTGAACCCTGAGCTGTATCTGTACACCGTTTAGATTTAGTGATTTACCCTTTAGCTAGACTTTTAATATCAACAGGGAAAGTTTTGTTTCCAGGTAAAAACCAAGTTAAAGTTACGGTACAATATTGCTAATGCTATACTGATAGACACATGGTGGAATTCGGGAGCTGTGATTGGATAGTCTCACACAGCCCTATTTCAACAATCATTCCATATATTTCTGCATTAGTCGTTCAATATCTTTTATATACATGTACAACAACAAACTTTACACATGGTTAGGGTTTCATCTCCATCGATTAGGAACACACACCTGGCAAGGTTTGCCTCTGTGACTGGTCGACAGATGATACAATTTGCAAAATAAAATTCTTACCGTACATGAAAAAACATTCTGGGCAAAATCCAATTCTTTGAGTTTGAGAAGCAACAAACGTTGTAGCTGCAGTCTAGCAGACGGTCTTTCGAATGTTTTGCACTGAATAAGCAAACTCTCCTTTCACAATACAATGTTCTTTGTAATTTGTATGAGGGTAGTGGTGTGTGTGTGTGTGTGTGTATAAAGTGATTCCAAGAAAACTACCGGACCGATCTTTATGAAACTTCACATGAGAGTTCCTGAGTATAATATCCCCAGACGTTTTATTCATTTGTGTGATAAATGTCTTTGATGACGTCATATCCGAACCGGCACTGTTGGTCTAGTGGTAAGGCGTCCGCCCCGTGATCGGGAGGTCGTGGGTTCGAACCCTGGCCGGGTCATACCTAAGACTTTAAAATTGGCAATCTAGTGGCTGCTCCGCCTGGCGTCTGGCATTATGGGGTTAGTGCTAGGACTGGTTGGTCCGGTGTCAGAATAATGTGACTGGGTGAGACATGAAGCCTGTGCTGCGACTTCTGTCTTGTGTGTGGCACACGTTATATGTCAAAGCAGCACCGCCCTGATATGGCCCTTCGTGGTCGGCTGGGCGTTAAGCAAACAAACAAACAAACAAATGTGTTAATAGTCATAGTAACATTCATCACAATTGTTCAGTAAAATTGGTTTAATTTAAATATGTGTGATGTTAAACTTGTGGGGTCCTGATTTGGCCTATATGGTCCGCTGGACCCAAAAAGCAACAATTAACTAACTATTCATCACAATACCAAATTATAGAACAATTAATTAATCCCTATATTAAGCTGCAATTGTGTCATGTTCTAAGTTTGAAATGTTATTTGATGCCATTTCAAAAATGCAGGGTCAATATCACATTACGTAGCTTGACTTACATGAAGAGCTATTTGTAAAGCAAGAACAATTTGGGGTGTGAAATTGATGCATGCTGCTTTTAATACTCTGATTCAAATTTGCATGCTGGCCATTATAAATGAGGCAGGCTTTGTCAAACATGTATTTGATTTGTTGGTTTTCCTGTCGTCATTTAAGGAAATTTTCATCTACAAATTAATTGCCACAGTGAATGAAGTATGCAGATTTATAATTGAACAATTAGACTGTTGCATTAGATTTAAAGTAACTAGTTAGATAACTCTGTTTGGATTGTGTTTTTGACTCACATGCGAAGCAAAAGTGAGTCTATGTACTCACCCGAGTCGTCCGTCCGTCCGTCCGTCCGTCCCCCCCGTCCATCCGGACGTCCGTCCGGCCGTCCGGAAAACTTTAACGTTGGATATTTCTTGGACACTATTCAGTCTATCAGTACCAAATTTGGCAAGATGGTGTATGATGACAAGGCCCCAAAAAACATACATAGCATCTTGACCTTGCTTCAAAGTCAAGGTCGCAGGGGCCATAAATGTTGTCTAAAAAACAGCTATTTTTCACATTTTTCCCATTTTCTCTGAAGTTTTTGACATTGAATACCTCACCTATATATGATATATAGGGCAAAGTAAGCCCCATCTTTTGATACCAGTTTGGTTTACCTTGCTTCAAGGTCAAGGTCACAGGAGCTCTTCAAAGTTGGATTGTATACATATTTTGAAGTGACCTTGACCCTGAACTATGGAAGATAACTGTTTCAAACTGAAAAATTATGTGGGGCACATGTTATGCTTTCATCATGAGACACATTTGGTCACATATGATCAAGGTCAAGGTCACTTTGACCCTTATGAAATGTGACCAAAATAAGGTAGTGAACCACTAAAAGTGACCATATCTCATGGTAGAAAGAGCCAATAAGCACCATTGTACTTCCTATGTCTTGAATTAACAGCTTTGTGTTGCATGACCTTGGATGACCTTGACCTTGGGTCAAGGTCACATGTATTTTGGTAGGAAAAATGTGTAAAGCAGTTCTTAGTGTATGATGTCATTGCTAGGTTTAGTTATTTGACCCTGACCCTGAAGGTCAAGGTCATGTCAAGGTCAAGCATGTGAGTCGTATGGGCTTTGCCCTTCTTGTTATGTTTGTGTGTGTATTAGTGTGTGTGTGTGTATCAGTGTGTGTGTGTGTGTGTGTGTGTGTGTATTAGTGTGTTTGTTTTTTGTGAATGTGTGTGTGACCTTCAGTTGGTATTTCCTGCACAAGATTAAACAAAAATCCTTTGCATTTGCTGTCATTGTGTTTGGAGCTCATAGAAAACAGATTGGCATGTTTTGCATTTAAATTGAGTTTTGAAATGAGAAACAGAAAGCTGAATGACAGAAATGGATGCAGAAAAGCAGAAGTTTTTCAAACATAGATGAATAATATAATGAAGGCAGCACGAACACCTGAGCTTTCTCAAAAATAATGTGGATGTATCAACTTTGCATTTTGAGTCTTTGATTTTAGCAATAGCCTTTAACTAATATCAAAATTGTCTATATATCAGAGTTGTTCTTCAGTACTGGTGACAGAAAGGGGGAAAAGTGGTCAAAATTCAAATCTCTAGTTTTGTTTTTGAAATATAGCTTTTCATAAAGCAGAAATACTGTAGTATCTGATGTACATAAGAAAAAATCACTGGTTCACATGGTTCTTACATAATCTAACTTTTAAAGCTGGTTCTTGTGTGTATGTTTGTATGATGACGATAGGACCCGGACTGAGACAGGAATTGCAGAGAATGTTCTTTGCCACTCGAGTCGTGTCATAGGGTACTTTTGGAATAGCAAATTTGAAAGGATTCTTTAAACAAGTCGCGTATGGCAAAATAACAACATTTAGTCAAGCTGTCGAACTCACAGAATGCAACTGAACGCACTGCTTTTTTCACCAAGACCACATACTCGTAGTTTCATCAGTCCACCGCTCGTGGCAAAGACAGTGAAATCGACAAGCCAGAATAGTGCGGTAGTGGTCGCGCTGAGGAGGATAACACGCTTTTCTGTATCTCTATTCTTTTTAGCTTACTGAGTTTGTTTTTAATCCAAACATATCATATATATATGTTTTTGGAATCAGGAACCGACAAGGAATAAGATGAACTTGTTTTTAAATCGATTTCGGAAAATTAATTTTAATCATAATTTTCATATTTTTAATTTTCAGAGCTTGTTTGTAATCCAAATATAACATACTAGATGATTACCCGCTTCGCCGGGTACCGGCTTCGCCGGGAAGAAGTAGAGCCGAATACCAGGCTGCGCAGGCTTCGCCGGCGCACGAAGGAAAGGAGATAAACGCGCAAAACACTGGAGACCTTCTAAAAATAGTAACGTGCAGTGACCTTCTAAAAATAGTAACGTAGTAACGGGAATATGGATTGACGCCACACGGAGGAAGGGAGATAATCGCGGCTGAAAACACTGGAGAAGATAAGGAAGAGTTACTGGTAGTGGATCCCGACAACAACAACAAAAAAAACCAAAAAATCGGTTCAGCGCGCACAGCGCGCAAATATCTCATCGATGAGGTTGTGTCCGGGGTGTAGCTGAATACGGTGTCCAAATTTGAAAAAGATCCACCGACAACTTTGGCCGTGCATCGCGAACAGACAGACAGACAGACAGACAGACACTAGTCGTATATATATATAGATGTATATGTTTTGGGAATCAGAAAATGACGAAGAATAAGATGAAATTGTTTTTGGATCGTTTAATAAAAAATAATTTTAATTACAAGTTTCCGAGTTTTAATGACCAAACTCATTCATTAGTTTTTAAGCCACCAAGCTGAAATGCAATACCAAAGTCTGGCCTTCGTCGAAGATTGCTTTGCCAAAATTTCAATCAATTTGATTGAAAAATGAGGGTGTGACAGTGCCGCCTCAACTTTTACGTCATCGAAGGTATTTATCGAAAAAGTGAAAAAAAATGTCCGGGGATATCATTCCCAGGAACTCTCATGTCCAATTTCATGAAGATCGGTCCAGTAGTTTACCGGTAGTCTGAATCATGTCCAATTTCATGAAGATCGGTCCAGTAGTTTACCGGTAGTCTGAATCGCTCTACACACACACACACACACACGTACATACAGACACACACACACACACACACACACACACACACACACACACACACACACACACACACACACACACACACACACACACACCACGACCCTCGTCTTGATTCCCCCTCTATGTTAAAACATTTAGTCAAAACTTGACTAAATGTAAAAACGGCGGAAAACATTATATACCCTGTGAGCTATCGAGGATCCTCCCCGTCTGGGCTGTCAAAACATGGTCTTGAAGACGTTTTCAAATGGTTAACGGGGAGATACACTCGAAGCACATTTAGCGAAGTTATGTTGCCAAATCATCAAAGATCAACATTTCACTACACGGATAGATGCACACAGTCGAAATAGATGTGACTTTTACACGACCGAAGACTACTTACAAGCAGACAAGCAGACGACAAGATCTAAATATTTAGATCAGTGAGAGCAATCCGTTAAAGAACAGTTACTCCGCTTATTCGTCTTCAGTTAAAGGCACAGTAAGCCTCCCGTAAACCATCACAGAGCTCCCCGAGCGTCTACATACAGTACAAGCATGCTTCCATTTAAACGCTCACCGAACGGGAACATCCTGGCTGCTTTCTGTCGAGCGTGAGAAATTTTCAAAGAATTTATTTTCGTGGACTTGGCCCTTTACAACAATGGCGCCTCGTTTTGGTGCTGGACGGCTGTTATGAATATCCCGGAAATCACGCCCGGACAGTAAGCCTCCCGTAAACCATCACAGATACTGTCAGGCTTTTACACACAGTACAAACACCCTCCCGTTTGAACGCTCACCAAACGGGAACATCCTAGGTGCCCTACGTAAAGAGCGAGCAATTTTTAAAGAATTAATTTTGCAGATTGTCTCGAACATTTTTTGGACCCATCCTGAACTCAGGTCAAAAATGAGTTACTTCCCTTAAACTGGCGATAGCCGTGGATCGATGATTATCAGAATGTTTTTGGACCGTGGTGCGTTTTTGCGCTAGACCTAACTTTTAAAATCTAAATAATAAAATGACAGCTTGTTACACAAACATTCTTTAATCATATAAGAATTCTTTTTTCATCAAGACAAGATCAGTGCAATTCGAAGTTGTGAAAGTTTGAAAAAAGAAAAGCCCGGAAGCAGGGTCACGCAAGGGTCGTAGCAGACGACGGTTTATGCGGCATATCGCCGTTCCTCTCAACAGTCAAAAGCCATCACTAGAGTTCTTGTGAACCACAGCCGTTTGTTTCGTGCATAAAAACGTGCTATTGTAGATAAGCTCACATCGAGTCGCATTCAAATGACTAACTGACGACTACATTGTGAAAAAGGGAAACTGGATCACACGGGTTCACGATAGCTCAGGGGTAAGATAAACCACGCAAAAATAAATTCTTTGAAAATTGTTCGCTCTTTACGGAGGGCACCTAGGATGTTCTCAATCGGTGAGTGTTTAAATGAAAGGGTGTTTGTACTGTGTGTAAAAGCCTGACCGTATCTGTGATGGTTTACGGGAGGCTTACTGTGCCTTTAAGCAGAGATACTGTTGCTACAGATCTCTGAGTTAAGCTTATTTCCCCTGCCATAAGTTTCCTTGCAGATCTGCAGTCGCGTAGTAAAATGAACTCGTGTCATCGGAAGATTCTTCTCAGTCACTTTAGGAAAACACGACCATTGACTTCATTTATGATCCCAAAGGTTACAATATCGACAAGAATGTACGCATTTGACATTAAATGAAACATTCATAGACAGTTCCAACTCACCAGATCTGCCAAAGAGCCTTCATTGAGATTCGTGAAAAACGATGATTATCATCCTACATGTATCGGAAACAATCTCTTTATGGTAACCTGCGTTTCTCCTTCCGAAGCGACGTGACGGCGCCACATTTGTTTGTTTATGGCTGTTTATTGCGAAACAACACAGTTGAAATTTGTGTGTAAAATATCATAAATGTGTGGCGTGTAATCTCCGAATAAGTTCGTTATTTGCGTTTAGCGTGGAGTTACTTTGAATCGAAGGCGAAGGTAACCTGCGTTGCGTGTGGGACGGCGTGAGCAAATTTGATTGCAATATTTTATACAGGAAGTAAATTTCAATGATTCTGGCTCAGTCTTGTAGATCTGTTATGCAGTGTTTTGGTAGTGTATCTGCTTTTCTACTATGAAGCTCATTTGGAGTGATACGCTGATCGAAGTGGGGTACCCTATGTGGGACATCAGCCGTATGCAGATTACGCCTCAGAATACTCTCGCATTTCACAAAGACAACAATAAGTTGCAACATTTCAAGAACTGCATCAGTTTTATTAGATACTATTTCAACAAAAACAGCACAAACACGACTATTATCAACAACACAGAACGGGAGGTAAGTCTTCAAAGACGCACCAAGTGTGCGTTCCCGTTTTTGGACGCCATTTTTGCTAGCATTTTCACAGTAAATCTTAATATTTCCATATCTATTGAATGATTTTGGTATTTTCTTTGATTGTGCCGATTCTCCTATCTCTCTGGCATGTACTGGGTGCTTTGTGACCAGTTTCTCCCCTAGACTGTATTGAAATATGCGTCCGTGTGAGCTGACCCCCACTTCACGCACTTGTGACCAGTAGCAAAGAGCAACTCAGATATATATATCGATACAAATGGAAAGTTGAATGGTGACTATCAATTTACGCCAAGCTACTTGCTATATATAATTATATACTTGTGAGAATTATTGTTCCTAATGTTCTCTTTAAACATAAAATACTGTTCAAAGCCATGTGTTTTCATGTATCCTACGCAGAAGCAGACAATATTTTAAATGTCTGCCTGGTTTGAGTGAATTGTACATGTATTTGTGAATGCTTTATTGGATAGTGTAATTACCATTTGCATTAAAAGCTGAAACACATTAAATCAGCATTCAGATGAATTTGTAATTTATGGGGAAACTGGCTTTAGTCCGTGTCCTTTGGGTGGCCCACCCAGCGAATTCCCAGCACCGTGAGATCACGTTATTGCATTGTAGGCGACGAAATGAAAATTCAGATTTATACCATTTTAATTACTGTCAGTGGGGAGATCCGCCTGTGTCTATGAGCTCTCATGCCACTCTTTTATCCATACGGGTAAACACGGGCCCCTTTCTGTTTCCACTCCATTCAAAACTCGCACAGGTTAATGTTGTTGACACACGGGGAGGGAAGTTAGAAGGGTTTAATTTAAACCAGGAATTCATCGCACCAGTCTATTCATTAGAGAGCCTTGCTATCTGACTGTCAAAAAGTGAAACACTATCAATGGAGGGAGGTAGGAGGAGGGAGTTTCGGGTAGGGGGGGGGGGGGTGTAAAGGGTCCAGGGGTTCTTGGCTTCGTGGAGGTATCTTAGTGATAGTGAGGTTTGTCTATTGTAGTTGGTAGGCCAGTGAAGGGACATAGTTGAGGGCTGTTTTATCGCAGCAGATTAATCAGAGTAAAAGGCCCCATCACTGCAGCTGTTCGGTCCTACATGCTAACACTCATGGAATTGCCGTAGACACCCCCAGAACCCAACCCAAGTGCACCTCTTCTGATGCTATTCCTTTCAAAAGATTTAACTGTAGATTGTACTTTCTCGTAATTTGCGAACCCGACATAATCGGGCATCAAATGTCCTTCATCGTTTTTTTGTTTTTTGTTGATTGAATAAAATCGGGACTGGGTGGCCGAGTGGTAACGCACTTGCGCTCGGAATCGAGAGGTTGCGTGTTCAGGCCTGGGTCAGGCCGCAATTTTCTCCCCCTTTCCTAACCTAGGTGGTGGGTTCAAGTGCTAGTCTTTCGGATGAGACGAAAAACCGAGGTCCCTTCGTGTACACTACATTGGGGTGTGCACGTTAAAGATCCCACGATTGACAAAAGGGTCTTTCCTGGCAAAATTGAAAAAGGCATAGCTAAAAATGTCCACCAAATACCCGTGTGACTTGGAATAAAGGCCGTGAAAGGTGAATGCTCGCCCTAATAGGCTTGAGGTTTGCTGGCCGATGTGAATGCGTGATATATTGTGTAAAAAAATTCCATCTCACACGGCAGAAATTAATATGTAAATCGCCGTGAGCTCTTGTGAGAAACGGCGATTAATAAATGTCCATTATTATTATTATTATTATTAAAAAATAAAAAATAGAAAGTGTGAAACTAGTCAGTTGTAGGTAATTTCGTATATATTCAGTTTGTGCATCTCTCTCTCTCTCTCTCTCTCTCTCTCTCTCTCTCTCTCTCTCTCTCTCTCTCTCTCTCTCTCCCTCCCTCTCCCTCCCTCCCTCCCTCTCTCCCTCTCTCTCTCTCCCTCTCCAGCCCGAAAGGATCACCCCCATCTCTAAACTTCTTCCTCCTTATCGTTGTTGCTCTCTCGGAGGCTAATTCCGTGCGTAGTTCTTTTTCTGATAGCTGTCAAAATGCGGAGACTCCCCGACGCCAGCCAGAGGAGGGGTGAAGAGAGTTTTAATTAAGACGATAAGACACCTGTGCTGCTGCTAAAAAGAAACGCAGGGTAAAGAGAGAGAGAGAGAGAGTTACCGAGAAGAGACTGATATATATAGGTAGGTACTTATTTGGCTTTGGCGCAGAGAGAAAAAACTGAAGAGGCGAGGAATTATATTTTTAGAAAAGTAAAAAGTAAACAAAGATTCAGCTTTGTTTAAAGAACAGCATCCGCCATTCAGATTAATAACCTTTTTTGATTTGATATTTCTTTCTTTCCGTCTTTCTCTAATCTCCCACTTGTGAAGTGTGATGGAATAAACAACTTAGAAGGTCTCTATTACTACTACAGCAACCGATTACTGCATTCGTTTGTGTTAAACACCGTAAGTTAATGATATTTATTGGCAAAGTGTACGAATTTACCTTCACTCTTACGGGTTGCTCCTAATCTGGTCTGTCAAGGGTGTACCTTCACTCCTACGGGTTGCTCCTAATCTGGTCTGTCAAGGGTGTACCTTCACTCTTGCGGGTTGCTCCTAATCTGGTCTGTCAAGGGTGTACCTTCACTCTTACGGGTTGCTCCTAATCTGGTCTGTCAAGGGTGTACCTTCACTCCTACGGGTTGCTCCTAATCTGGTCTGTCAAGGGTGTACCTTCACTCTTACGGGTTGCTCCTAATCTGGTCTGTCAAGGGTGTACCTTCACTCTTACGGGTTGCTCCTAATCTGGTCTGTCAAGGGTGTACCTTCACTCTTACGGGTTGCTCCTAATCTGGTCTGTCAAGGGTGTACCTTCACTCTTACGGGTTGCTCCTAATCTGGTCTGTCAAGGGTGTACCTTCACTCTTACGGGTTGCTCCTAATCTGGTCTGTCAAGGGTGTACCTTCACTCTTACGGGTTGCTCCTAATCTGGTCTGTCAAGGGTGTACCTTCACTCTTTCTTACGGGTTGCTCCTAATCTGGTCTGTCAAGGGTGTACCTTCACTCTTACGGGTTGCTGTTAAGCATAAAAAGAAAGACGAACTGCTCAGCAGGAAAACGAATGTCACCTGCCTGGCAGCACTACAGCTCTTGTCCGCCATGTTGAAAACCACAACTCCGTGAAGATGGAGACACCAACTTTACAACACAATTTACCAAAATGCAAATGGCGGCACAAGCTATAAACAAGAAGAATCTGTTACAGATAAGTCACTTGACTTAATCTGGTCTGTCACAGTGTATCCAATCAGACTTTAAGGGAAACTGGACTTCAACAAACGCTTTGATATGTTTTAAACGTCTTTAAACTTATTTTTGTCTTTCTAAAACTCAGCATTTCAGTTCTACATTCAGTTTCAAACGTCTTCAATCTTATTTTGTCAATCTAAAACTCATCATTTAAGTTCTACATTCAGTTTCAAACGTCTTCAGTCTTATTTTGTCATCTAAAACTCAGCATTTCAGTTCTACATTCGAGCACCCTTAATTTTATTTTTAATCATCTCTGGTGCGTGCGAGTACAGTCCTTTTAATGATTAACCGCGTGTGTCAATACTCTAGCGTCGTCCTTGTTTGCTTACTGTATAGAATTATGTAGGTGTTTGGCTTGAAACCCTCGTCATTGGAGTCCTCCCTTTCCTAATCTCACCCGTCGTCTTCTTATGATTATCGTTTGTTCATGAAAGTTTCTGGTTTACCTCTGAAACATCATCATGTCTTTCCCCCCCCCCCCCTCCCCCTCCCGAACCCTTTCCTTTACACTCATGTACACAAAGCCCTTGTCGAAGACAGATAGGTATGTAAACTGGGTACATTTTTCCAAGTGGTGTGTGATATAGAAACTAAGAAGGGAATATGTTTTTCGGGGCACACACGCACGCTCGAGACGTACACGCACGCACACACACACGCACGCACGCACGCACACATACACACACACACACACACACACACACACACACACACACACACACACACAGCCCATTTCCAGTACTAGACAGGTGGAGTGTGGGATTGTTTGAGTACACAGACCTAATTCCTCTTCTTTGCAAATTAAAGACAAAGCCCACAGACACGATTTCAGCGTTTCAAGTACACATAGTCATGGTGTCAAGGGTAAAAAGCTCTACGTTAACGTTACAGCGACTGGATAATATTAGCATTTTAGTTGTTTGAGTGTACAGGACAGCTGGTATAATTATGTTCTATAGCATGTTGTTTCTAAGAAAACAGAAGAGAAATCGCTAGCAGAGTTGGTGTTTAGATTTACATGTCAGATAAAGAAGTGAGAGTGAGACGTTTTCATGGCTCTTAAAATAAAACATTCAGGTGCGTTTTATCTGCAAGCAAGAGTGGAACCCAAAGGTGTGTTTTGAGTGATTTAGATAGGTGTAATGTAACCTCTTCAATGGGCGTATTGAAAACTCTTGTTGTTTTCTAACTTTTGTTTTTAAGGGAGGTGTTTTTTTTCTTTCTTCCTTTTTTTGGTGGAGTTGAGGTGATAGCACTTGTTTCTCTTCTTGGGAAAGTTTACAATTATGTTTCTTGTATTGTAACCAGGAGAAATGCTTCAAGTGCATGCAGTCTCTGTCGTGTTTTATTGTAAGTAAAACTTACGAATATTATGTACCAGTATCCGGAACTTCTAAGTCGTATTTGATTATAAGTAAAATGTGCAGGTGTACGAGTATGTATCAGTATCTGGTAAGTCTCGTCTGATTGTAGCAAAATTGGCAAGGATATGTGTCTATAGACAGTCTTTTTAAGTCAATTTTGGTTATAAGTGACATGTACACGTTTATATGTTTCAGTAATCAGAACTTTTAAATCGTGTTTGATTATAAGTTAAATGTACAAGAGCATTAATCAGTAACAGGTAACAGGTTCTTACTTCTAAGTCTCTATTTCACAGTTCAGAAAGTGAGAGGCACCTTCAGTTAGCTTTTCACATAATGGGCGGTTATACCTTTGCGCCACCCGAGCTTATACCCGGAATTAGCCTGGGCCATTCTCCTCTCATTGTGTATTGTGCCTGACATTAATGATACTATTGGAGGACCGTGTAAATTGTCCACTGTCTTTCCAGCCTTTGGCCTTCACCCATACCCGTCTGCGTGATATGGGGCAATTAACAGGGTGGAATCTACCCGCTATTACCGGGCTTTTTGTCATTTTGAAGAGGTTGCTTCGGGGGGGGGAGTTTGAGCTGAGTGTGTGTGTGTGTGTGTGTGTGTGTGTGTGTGTGTGTGTGTGTGTGTGTGTGTGTGTGTGTGTGTGTGTGTGTTTTGGTGGAGGGGGGGGTGTCGATAAGTACCGAGGGGAGAAGTGAAACAGGGAGCGGGTATGTGACAAGTGGGGCAGGATAATTTAAAGGACTTTGAGAAACAAGGGAAAGATGGAAACGGTTCACCATGAAAACAGTATCAGAGTGAGAATAAACAATAATGTACATTGCCATTTAGCACTAATCCTTGATAAATATACAAGAGTAAAACGAAGACGGATACTAGCAAAAAAAAGTATTGGTTACTTCATTGAGGGAGGCCGAGGGGAGGGGGGATAGAAACGGTAAGACAGATGCTGCAGACAGAGAGAAAGAGAAAGATAGGGGGAGAGAGACATTTCCAGTACGTTCAATACCAATTCCCTCACTTGATGAACTCGAGCGTAAGAGAGACATTAACATAGAAATGAAAGGTAATTTTAGTTTACATTCGTGATTGATGCATTAGTTTACCAAGCCTGATTTTCACAGACTGTCAGACAAATTTCAGCTTCGATTTCATAGAATGTGACAGCAGGAAGAGATGTGTTTTTGCATCAGATTCTCATGTAATGTTAACTATCTATAGTATATTATACCGTATATCATTTTGGGGGTTGTTGTTTGATATGTGTTAGCTTTTGCATGCTTGAACGTTTTTGTACGCGTGGTTTTCTTGTGTTATGCGATGTTTGCATTGCTAATTTTCGACACTTGTGAAGAGATAACTCGTAACTGTCAGGAGGGATTTTTCTGGGACATTTTCGGATTTTAAATTGATTAGTGTTCCATTTGAAATGCAGATACAGATTTGTATTCCTTATCTGTCTGATTTGAATGTGGCACAAAGGCAGCAAGGACCATTGAAAATTCTTGTTTATTTTTAATTTTTTTGCTGTGAGGCGGCGGAAGTTACACAGAAAAGATTTTCTGTGTTAATTGTAGGCAGATGCATAGCATTATTTCAAACTTTAGACATGAAATGTATTAACCGAATAGTTTTATCATTTCAGACACGTAGCTGCATTAGTGTTTTAACCATAGTAAACAGCTTAATTTCAAGCTTTAACCGTTGTGTTTTATCAACGGCTGTACTGAAAAGAGTTTCCTGGTGTGCAATCAGATAGAAGTAAATCCATACAGTTTTCATTTCCATAAAAGTTTGATTCAACAGCGATTCTTTCCTATATCAGTTTCACCACTGTCTACCTTGGCACCATTGCTACTAACCGCCCCCCCCCCCTCCCCCTTTGTGGAACATAACCCCCTTCACTATACAAATCCACGACCGCTCTCGCCCCCATCACCCCCCCTCCCCACCTTTCATAAACCGCTCCTTCCAAAAAGTGACTTTCTCTCTTAGTTAACTTTCTTCTTTTTATCTTCTTCAACTTCCTTGCATTAGTTCCAAGTCTTTTTCCTTTTCTTTCAACTTTTTTTTTTGTTACCTCCTTTTCTGTTTTCTGGTTAACAGGCGCTTGGTGGCCTGTCACCAATTTCACGGCAGTGGTGTATGCAATTGTCACTCGCTAAACTTTTTTCCTTGTCCCTCGTTTCGGGCGGCGCAAGTTCAACGTAGCGCTTTTAATACGCTGAGATGGACGTTTCCTTTTTTGCGGGAATTTAATAAGAACATTACTACGTTATCCAGACTTCCAGCCTCCCGTGTCCTACCACTCCATCAGTGCCAATATTTGGCCGGCCTTTTTTCTTTCTTTTTTTCTATACCACTTTCTTCTTCTTCTTGTTCTTCTTAAAGGTGTGAGGGTGGGGGCATAAGACAGTGGAGGAGAACAAAAGAGGGTCGGAAAAGATTTTTTTATTTCTTTGGCTATCCCACTTTTTTCTTCTTCTTAAAGGTGAGAGGATGGGGGGATAAGAACGTGGGTGAAAACAAAAGAGGGTCGGTTAAAGAAATTTGTTTCTGAATAAAGAGAAACTCCATGTCGTTGAAAAATGGATAACTTGAGGTCAGCTCATAACTTTGACAAGAACGGGGTATATTGTATGGGGGAGTGAAACCCGTGGAAAGGTCTGTATTGACATTATTTGAACATTAAATTGACGAGAATAAACAAACAAAGAGACACACTTTAGAAATATAGACATACATGAAGAGTTCGAGGTGTCGGTGTTGATTGATTTGAATAAAAGAGATAATTCGTACAAGAAGAAAGCATCATTGGTCCTCCTCTGCAGCACACAGTCACACGCGCGCACACACACACACACACACACACACACACACACACACACACACACACACACACACACACACACACACACACACACACACATAGATATATATATACACACACACACACACACGTTGATATATATATACACACACAGATTAATACAAGCAAGTGTGGCTGCTGGACATCGTTGTATGGACAAAAAGCTGGTTTTAGACTCTACAAAAATAGTAACAGATGATCAGTAGTAGTGAGTAGAAAATGTTTGCTTAATTGATTTCTTGAAATTTAAGGCACAGTAAGCCTCCCGTAAACCATCACAGATACTGTTAGGCTTTTACACACAGTACAAACACCCTTTCATTTAAACACTCACCGCTTGAGAAAATCCTAGGTGCCCTTCGTAAAGAGCGAGCAATTTTCAAAGAATTTATTTTTGCGTGGTTTATCTTACCCCTGAGCCATCGTGAACCCGTGTGATCCAGTCCTTTTTCACAATTTTGTCGTCAGTTGTAATTCGCTGTGAGCTTATCTGCAATAGCACGTTATTATGTACCTCTGACTATGCACGAAACAAACGGCTGTGGTTCACAAGAACTCTAGCGATAGCTTTTGACTGTTCAGAGGAACTGGCGATCCTCTGCTTCGAGAACCACGACCTTGCGTGACCCTGCTTCCGGGCTTTTCGAATTGTAATGATCTTGTCTTGATGAAAAAAGAATTCTTTTATGATTTAAGAATGTTTGTGTAACAAGCTGTCAATTTATTATTTAGATTTTAAAAGTTAGGTCTAGCGCCAAAACGCACCACGGTCCGATTGTGTGAGGAGATGATCCGCAAAATTAATTCTTTGAAAATTGCTCGCTCTTTACGTTGGGCACCTAGGATGTTCCCGTTCGGTGAGCGTTCAAATGGAAGGGTGTTTGTACTGTGTGTAAAAGCCTGACAGTATCTGTGATGGTTTACGGGAGGCTTACTGTGCCTTTAATTTTTTGTTTATTTTTCTTCTTGTAATACTTTTTAAGTTTAGCTGCGGTACGCACCCGTAGACGCAATATTAAAGCCAATCAGATGAGCAGAATCAATGTCACTGACGCATTCATATGAAATGCTTTTGCTGTGGGAACATTTTGTTAATAAAGTATTGCTTGTTTAACGCTCGGTGGTCCGCGGAAGGTCATGAAAGTGCGACTAAATATGATATTTTTAGGTTGAAAAAACCGTATGGTGGCAGAAAGCAAGTGACCACATAACGGATTCTCTTCAAAATCGTACTGTCCACGGGGACATTGCGGTGATTTAATGCAGATTAGGCCAAATAAAAATATATGTTGGTTTAGGGTAACCCGACCGACCCTATTTTTTCCCGCCGACCCTAACACTTTTTTTTCATTTCTCAAAAAACTTTTGGCACCTTTTGCGAACCATACCGAGACTTAGGGAAGTAACCTTCTTTAAAATCGACTAAATTTAAGTAAGGAAACAAAGGGGGGAAAAAGCCGATCTACCGACCCTATCTTTTTTGGTCACTATCTTTTTGGATCACGTTATCCTAAACCAACATATAGTTTTATTTGGCCTTAGATTTCTTTTTTGCCAGCAGACTAAAGGTAACTGCGGGCGAAGGGCAGAAAATAGGCTTGAAGATGCAATGTTGGCCATTCCGGAAGTCACTGTGCTCGGTAGGCTTTTTTATATAAAATAAAATGTATCATTTTAACAAAGGCAAGCATTGAAGTAAAAGTAAATGCGCACAAAGAGTTTAAGGGGGAGAACTTGACATTTTGTAAAGAAGAACAAACTTCGACCTCCAACGATACTCAAACGAAAAAGCTTAGTCCAGTTTAACAGGTTTTACGTTTTATGATGAGTTACAAGACAAAAAGGATTAAAGTATTGGAACGAGAAAAGAGAAATACAAAACTGAATTAACTCTGATACCAGAACAACAACTGACTGCAGAAGGAACACAGGGGAGTTGTGCGAAGAGGGGGGTGGGGGTTGGAGACGTTTTGCAAAAAGCAATATGACAAAAGAGGATCACATCTTAAAAAGAGATCAACTCTGATGCAGAAATACGACTTGACTGCAAAAACAAAAGGACAAACAATTAAGAACTGATGACGAATGCCACCAGGGAGGTGGGGGGAGGGGGTGGAGAGTAGAGTAGATGAAGGGGGTGATCGGTAGGGAGTATGAAGCTGGTGAGGATAGTGTCGCAGATGACTATAATTATATGCTCGAGCTTTAGCATTCGGCGCAAATACAACAAGGCTTACACTTACAGTATGGAAACTAAAACATTGCACAACTCAAAAATACAGAAGTAAGGCTGAGTGAAAAAAGGATCTGATGGCGAATAACACCAGGGTGGGTGGGGAGTATGGGGATGGGAAGCGATGTCATTATAGCTGATGACTATACATGCCTGAGCTTCAGCGAAGACAAAAAGGATCATTGTGTTGAAACGAGAACCTTGATCAACTCAAAAATACGACTGGCAGCAAAAAGAGGACAACACATTAAGAAGTGGTTGCAAGTACCAGGAAGAGGGGAGGGGAGGGAATGGGGGGGAGGAGGAAGGAAATGACTGGGGAGGAGAGGGCGGAGAGGAGCAATGTCATTTTATCGGATGACTATACATGCCCGAGTTTCAGTAATACTAACAGGCACAAAGACACACACAAAATATTACAGAGTGAAAACGAGAACCTTCATCAAATCAGACATACGACTGACTGCAAAAGAGGACACGCACAAAAATTAACAAGTGATGGCCAAAACTACGAAGATGGGAGGGTGGGTGGGGAGAGCTGGGAGGGAGTACGGAGAGGGGAAGCGAGGTTATTTTAGCAGATGACTATACGTGCCCGAGCTTTGGGGAATGTAATTTTGCCGGCAGTGACTAGCGGTGATGGCAGCGGCTGGGCTTTTCTTATTGATCCCTGCCAGACTGCGCGGGGCCCGGCCCGTCATTAACATGTTGATGTCACCCCCTTGTAAAATCAACATCATCCATTGCCCTCCTTGCCCTGTCTTTCATTGCACTCCCCTCTCCCCCTACCGGCTACTCACACCCACCCCAAGGCCTGGCTGTCCTGCACGGATCTTTTATTTCTGGCAGCAGGGCCAAGATCATATTATCTTTGAGAGGGTATCAGCTATCTCGACCCTCCACCCACCCACCCAGACCTGTTTACCCCCATAAGTGTTTTGGAGTAATGCTCTGCCCCAAAAATAGTAATCCTGGCACAAAAATAGTAATCATCCAGCATTCGTCGCCAATTACAACGCCGCGGCACATGACAACTGTGTCTGCGAAACGCAATCATGCACATATATCCATCATTTACAAACAAAACACATCAGTCAGTTTTTGTAGTCATCATAATTTCAAAGAAGATCACATCAAAAGCACATGCATCACTGATCTTTTTCTTTTGCTCGTAGTAGGCCTTTTTCAGTGTGTCAAGCGCTTCTCTACTGTACTTGCGCTTGCCGAATGAGTGAGGGCGAGACTTCACCACTAGAATAAGGCTCTCCAGCGTCTCATCAGACAGACATGATCTCTGGTCAGTCCTGTGCTTTTTCACCCCATTTTGCCATTGAAAAAAACATTGCCAAACATGAGAATTGATAAAAATTAAAAAAAAATTTAAAAAAAAAAATTTTTTATTTTTTTTTTTAAATTTTTTTATTTATGAAAATCGTAGTCTTGACACGGATAGCGGAATGGCGTATTTTTTGCAGAAAATCGTAATAAATTACGCCAAAATCGTAAGGGTAAACAGGTCTGCCCACCCCTCACCCCCGTTTCTTCAAGTCTCATTTTTACTTCCTAACTGAAGAACCGTGATGATTATCTTTTGAAGTGAGTCTACCTCTCTCCCTACCCCCTGCCCGACCATCATTTTTCTTCTGAGATGTAAGACCAAGATGATAGGATTAGTATGCCTCCCACATGCCCACCCCCATCTCTTTTAACTTTTCTGCCGACTGCAGCACGAAAGTCATCTGATTATCTATTGCGTCGTGTCCTCACCCCCCCCCCCCCCCGCCCCCCTCAAACACCAACCCCCTTCCCCAGGCCGACCGCACTTCCCGAGAGTAACACCAAAATCATTTATTGCAATTCTTCCCGCTTCTCTTTGCCTGGAAGTCCTGTCCTTTGACTGGTGTGTGGTGCACGGGCCACTCGGGTCATTCCGTCACATCGCGCTGATTGCCCTGACCCCCACCCTTCCCCTCCACCCCGCCCTTCTCCCCCTAGTCAAACGATGCCCGCACACTCTCTGGCTACAAGAGAGAATTTTAATTTTCATAACAGATCACGGTGCTAGGTACCGTCCCCTTCCTTCCTATTCAGTGCCCTGATGCATGCCCCGTGCCCTGTATGCCCCTTTCGCCTTTGCTGGTCTGACTGGAAGAAGCGAGAAGAAAAGGAGTCCGAGGGTTGGTGGAGGGTTATTAGAGGCTGACTTGATGAAGTGTCCCGGTCCGATGAGGTCTCGTGCCATTAATTGGTGCCAGCCCGTTGTGGACAGAGAGAGTCTTGGGGGTCAACGCAGGGCAGTCGGGAGGGCGGCCGACAGACGTAACAGCGATAAGAGCTTATGAGGCCTGGAGTAGCTGAGTCGTTTCGTAACGGTGGATGTTGGGGACTGTTTAAGGCTGTCCTTGATTGAGCCCGAAGTCGACTTCGCGAAGACTGCGCGAAGTCTTTTTACTGAACATTTAGTGCTATAGCTTCGTGCAGCAAGCTTCGTGCAGCAAGCTTCGTGCAGCAAGCTTCGTGAAGAGAGCTTCGCGAAGTCGACTTCGCCCCATTAAGGACAGGCTTAAACTTTTGTCAGTAGAGTGAAAAAAGACCAATGACATTAGTTGTATTGTTTGTGGTATGCTGCGGTCTGTTGCGTATCATCCGTTTTCCTCAACGGTGGAGACAAGAGTACTGAGTTTGTTGTTATGGAGCCTGTTGTAGTTGCTGATCAAAGCAAGTGTTTTTATTTCTTTATACGGTGGCAGCAACATCTGCGCTGTTTCTGTGGGTCATACACGATTGTATCCTTGGCACAAAGGGTCAAAAATCCCCAAAATAAGGCCTTAAAAAAATAAGCCCTTATTTTCAAAATAAGGCCTTATTTTTGAGAATAAGCCCTTATTTTCGAGAAATAATGCCTTTTGAAAATAAGGCCTTAAATCTCTATAGTCATTAGAAATGAGGGCGTAAAGAAATAAGACCTTATTTATTTTAAGACCTTAATAAAAAATAAGGCCTTATTTTTGAAAATATTTCCAAACAATAAACATTATGACACTGGTTGAAATCGGTTGTCGCACCTGGACTCTCCTGTATACCTGTACCTACCCTAACACATTTGCAAACACACACACACACACACACACACACACGCACACACACGCACACACACTCGCACACACACTCACACAAACCTAGACACAAAGACACACAGACACATAAAGACATCACAACGCACACACACGCACGCACACACACACGCACGCACGCACACACACACACACACACGCACACACACACTCTCTCTCTCTCTTTCTCTCTCTCTCTCTCTCTCTCTGTCTCTCTCTCTCTGTCTCTCTCACTCTCTCTATCTCTCTCTGTCTCTCTCTCTCTGTCTCTCTATCTCTCTCTCTCTCTCTCTCTCTCTCTCTCTCTCTCTCTCACATGGGTAACGCATGTAAAGGCAGTTTTGTGTGAAAATGGATTTTACCATGTTTGGATGTGGAAACGAGAGGGTGTTTTTTGCAGAACTGAAGGAGAGGCTCTGCAGTTCCTTCTGTCATGATTGGCGTAATCATTTGGACTCGAGTGAGCGCCTATTACTGTATGGAAAATATAAAGCCTGTTTTGAAAAAGAACGTTATGTGGACATTTTATGGAAAGATGTGTACAAAAATGTCATCGCTCAATTTAGAATGGGTGTTTCACAGATAAATATCCACAGATATCGCTTCCAAAATTCAACAGAAAACAAGTGTTGCCCCTTTTGTGAAGATAAATTAGAGACCGAAATCCATTTTTTGTTTGAATGCCAAACATATTGTGAGTTAAGAAGAAAGTATTTAGCACAGTTTTTAAGTGTTGGTGATCAGTTGGGCAGTATGATTTCCATGTTTAAAAAACAAGACACAGAAACAATTGTAGATTTAGCAAAGTTTTTGTTTTTTGCATTTCAGTTAAGATTGTCAATGTTAAATAATAATGAGGATTAATTGTCGCTGAAGGTTTTGTTGTTGCTGTATTTATTGTTCGGTTGTATGTATATATTAGGCAGCATTGATGTGCAAGATTATTGATAGAGGAAAGCTTGGAACAAACCACTGTGTATTTTGCATACGTTTAAATATCATGTTTTCTATTTTTTCCTGTGATTCATGTGTACCCCCCCTTTGAAAGGGGCTGTAGGCCCGTATTCAATTAAACTGTGTCAGTCAGTCTCTCTCTCTCTCTCTCTCTCTCTCTCTCTCTCTCTCTCTCTCTCTCTCTCTCTCTCTCTCTCTCTCTCTCTCTCTCTCTCTCTCTAACGCCGCTCTCTCTGTGTACCAGCATACAACTGAGAGGCGAAAAAATAAGGCCTTAAAAAAATAAGGCCTTAAAAAAATAAGGCCTTAAAAAAATAAGGCCTTAAAAAAATAAGGCCTTAAAAAAATTAAGGGCTTATTTTTTATGGGCTTATTTTTGTAAGGCCTTATTTTTGTAAGGCCTTATTTCCAATATGACCTTAGAATAATAAGGCCTTATTTTTTGGTAAGGCCTTATTCTAAAATAAGGCCTTAAAAAAATAAGCCCATTAAAAAATAAGCCCTTATTTTAGAAATAAGGCCTTATTTCTTGAAAATAAGCCCTTATTTCCTGAAATAAGGCCTTATTCATTTAAGGTGTTACGAGTGTGTTTGAGTTGCGGTTCTTGCTCATGTTTATACTCACTGAGTTACTTCCCTTGGATCTGGATCTAGATCTGGATCTGGATAACCCGCCTGGGTTGGTGGTTTGCGGGTGCGAATGCGTATACGCACGGTTCAGTGTGCTTTCGCGAAAGGGTGTGTCATATGCACGGCTAGAACTAAGATACTTCTTGATTTCAGTAAATAGTTTCATTACATGTCAACTAGTTCGTTTTTAAATGATTTTTTAGAGATCGCCAAATGGTATTGTGTGAATAACATCATTCGATCGATTGTACGCACGGCGCCGTGCTTCTAGTAGCTCAGTCCATTCCTTCTTTCCGGTATGGAAACAGACGTGTTTCTGGCGAAAGAATCGGCGTTTTCAACTCGCCATATCTTCATATTCATTCGGACTAGAACAACGAAATATAAATTTCTTGTAAAAAAAAATCCCGAGCCTTGCGACTCTGGTAGTCATTTTCTTACGCGAAGCGGCCTTTGGTAGGTACGACAGTTTTAGTCACCCAAGTATATATCTAAAACGCACGTGGACGAGTTTTCAATGGCGTATTTGAAGTCTGTGAATGTTGTGATTACAAATCATTTCGGGGCACCCCTCAGTCTATACGTACAGACAAACAAATTGCATGGAACGAAATTTGAGAGGCTGGACTGTAAGTTGTTGTTTTGACTTCTACAAATCTCGCAGGTCTTTTATGCAAAACAGACTCAAAATTGCATTTTTCACGCAAGTGTAGATGACGAGACTATCGAAGGAATGGAATACACTTGCCTACAGATATAATAGACAGATACTTATATCTATGACTTACCCTAGCCCATATGTTAGAATAAAGAACATACTTTGCTCTTTTGAATGATGTATGATTTGGCACTGTACACAGGATTTTAGACCTGCCCCCGAAGTGATTTTTCCATAAACCCGTCAAAAAGCTCACTCTGTTTAGGCCGTAAAAAGCGCCCAAATGAAGTCAATTTCTAACCTGTTTCGTGTGTGAAGGAGTACATCTCAGCGATGCCATTGCCTTGCAACCTCAAAGAAATATATTTTAATAACCCGCTAAATGAACGTTTTTTTAGTGTGAAATAAAAGCCGGAGATTTGCTTCGTTTCTTTGCTGCGACACAAAACCAAAACCAACTATAGATCTGCGGTGACATTATGAGTTCGTTTTCGACATTGCAGTGAAGTTGCGTGGATCTTCGACGATTCCCGTTCGGTTTAATGTGGATAGAGCTTTGATTGAATGTAACTGCTTTGACAAGTTACAACATGAGTCCTTGGGATCGATGTTTTTGGGTAAACTTCTTCGTATCCTTGACTTTACTTTTGACTTGAACAGATCCAGATCGGCTGGGGCTGTTAATCACCTACACAGATCTATATGAAGTTGACTCGACACGGCGAACCGCCGAATCCGTGCCCTCTCGTCGGTCCTACCCCCAAATCCCTTACCAGCCTCAGACCCCACCTCACCATTCTAACCTCACTGGCGCACTATGTGTGATTATCCCTTCCTCATGTGTGTGTGTGTGTGTGTTGTTTGTTGTGTGAGTGCGTGCCGGCGGGCGGGCGTGTGTGTGCCCGTGTGTCTTTGTGTCTGTGCATGTCGTCTTGAGTGCGAGAAAGCGAAGTTTTGAGAAATAGTGACAGATAAATAGTTTAAGAAAGGAATCTACTAAGTGAGAGTGGGTGTCCATTAGGCAAAAAAAAAAAATTGTCTGTTTAGGGTAACCCGACCGACCCTATCGATTTGGCGCCGACCCAAAAACTTTTTTTTGATTTCAAAAAAAAAAAAGAAACAAGTCGCGTAAGGCGAAAATACAATATTTAGTCAAGTAGCTGTCGAACTCACAGAATGAAACTGAACGCAATGCCATTTTTCAGCAAGACCGTATACTCGTAGCATCGTCAGTCCACCGCTCATGGCAAAGGCAGTGAAATTGACAAGAAGAGCGGGGTAGTAGTTGCGCTAAGAAGGATAGCACGCTTTTCTGTACCTCTCTTTGTTTTAACTTTCTGAGCGTGTTTTTAATCCAAACATATCATATCTATATGTTTTTGGAATCAGGAACCGACAAGGAATAAGATGAAAGTGTTTTTAAATTGATTTGGACAATTTAATTTTGATAATAATTTTTATATATTTAATTTTCAGAGCTTGTTTTTAATCCAAATATAACATATTTATATGTTTTTGGAATCAGCAAATGATGGAGAATAAGATAAACGTAAATTTGGATCGTTTTATAAATTTTTATTTTTTTTTACAATTTTCCGATTTTTAATGACCAAAGTCATTAATTAATTTTTAAGCCACCAAGCTGAAATGCAATACCGAAGTCCGGGCTTCGTCGAAGATTACTTGACCAAAATTTGAACCAATTTGGTTGAAAAATGAGGGCGTGACAGTGCCGCCTCAACTTTCACGAAAAGCCGGATATGACGTCATTAAAGACATTTATCAAAAAAATGAAAAAAACGTTCGGGGATTTCATACCCAGGAACTCTCATGTCAAATTTCATAAAGATCGGTCGAGTAGTTTAGTCTGAATCGCTCTACACACACACACACACACACACACACACACACACGCACAGACACACACACATACACCACACCCTCGTTTCGATTCCCCCTCGATGTTAAAATATTTAGTCAAAACTTGACTAAATATAAAAAAAGAGGTAAAAATGCTAAAAAGAGACATTTGGCGTTTCTTTCTCTCCCTTTCTCTCTGTTTTATTTATACGTTAGTTTTGAAACATGTATTTATCAAATATAAGAAGTGAATGTTCAGCCAACATAGCATTTACAACACAAAAAAAAAAAAAAAAAAAAAAAAACCCTACCTACCTACCGACCCTACTTTTTTTTGTCATGTTACCCTAAACAGACAATTTTTTTGGGGGGGGCCTTACGGCATTGCGAAGCTTTGTTTGTCTGTTTGTTTATGTGTTCGCCGTGTGTGTGTGTGTATGTGTGTCACAGTTAATATGTGTCCATTTGGTGCGTTTGGCTTCATAGTTCCTTCATACGAGTAACTTTGTTAACAGTTCATTATTCGGACACAGATTAACAAGTTATAGAATGTTCGTGTAGAACAGACACTTAGCCACAAAAAACACCTGGTTTTGAAATGAATTATTACCTCGATTCCGTTCAAAGGAGCTTTCCCCAAACACCTTTTTAACAATATCCAATTGATCTATGAAGATATGGGTCCATGCGTCCCCGAGGCAGAGGATGCCTGTTTGCGGACAGGGGGAAATTGAGAAGGGGGGGAGGACCGATACTATAAACCCCAACCTGTGTACACATTGCTAACAGGAACCTGTGCACAAAATGTGTAATGTATCTCACGACAGATTATTTTTTCGGGGAGGGGGGGGGGGGGGGGCGCATTCTTATGATTAGCCTAAGTCGCTTCGCGTCCTCAATTTAGACTTTTGAATTCAAAGTACACCCCTTTTACAAAGTAACTGATTCACCCATGTGTGTCGTGTGTATGTGCGTGTGTCTGTGTGCTTGTCTGTGTGTTTGTGTGATTGTAGTGCGATTCAGAGACACCTACTGGACAGATCTTCATGAAACTCTGTCTCCAGTTGGAAATGTCCTCCCTGTTGTGGATGGTAGGAGCGGGGTTTTGGACAAGGGGGACATTTCCAACTTGAGACGAAGTTTGAGGTAACGTGATGCATTATAACTGAAATACACAATTAGTAGTGCCCCAATATGCAAGTGTGTTCGTATCATCAACTGATAAAAAGTGTGTCCGTAGATTTTGGTTACGCGTCGCAGTGTTAGCTGTGTACGACCTCCCACAGTCCAATGCCGCGAATTGTTGTTACAGCCCCTGACTTTTTTATGTACGGAATCCGGTAGTCTTTTTGTTGTTGTTAAATAATTATATTGCCAAACGTTATGACATTTTGGGATAATTGAACGAGTTTCAATACACATTTGCTGAGCACCTGTGTGCTAAAAGGAAATGTCGTTTGTTTTTATCAAAACTCAAAACTAATTTTCAATGTTTATTCGTGCAAACCGTCACACAAACATGCGTGCCTCTATGAGTATGCGTGTGGCTGCTTTCGTAGTTCAGGCTAGATTACAAGTCAGCTGTGTTAGGGTGCAAGCCTTTTGATAATTTACCCCACACCAAATCCCCCCCCCCACCCCCACACACCCCGATACCTGTCAAATTCCCTCAAAATGCAAGAACAATTCCGTTACCTTAGATCATCAACAGAAAATAATCCTCCGGATCCTAAAGATCAGGACGAAAACATAGCGAAACACTTTAGATATCAGATACCGACTTTATGTAATGCGCTTCAAAATCATATTTGAGAGAGAGAAAGAGAGAGAGAGAGAGAGAGAGAGAGAGAGAGAGAGAGAGAGAGAGAGAGAGAGAGAGAGAGAGAGAGAGAGAGAGAGAGAGAGAGAGAGAGAGAGAGAGAGAGTGTATGCATGTATTCCAATTGTAAATAGTCAGAAATATAGTTATTGACTGTGTACTTATTCTTATCGCTATGAGGGGTTGGTTTGCTTGTGTGTGTGTGTGTGTGTGTGTGTGTGTGTGTGTGTGTGTGTGTGTGTGTGTGTGTGTGTGTTTGTGATTACTGGGGTGGGCGGGTGGTGGAGGGGGGTGGTGGTATTGGATCTGGGGTAGGGAAGGGAGGGGGGGGGGGTTGGCAGGGGGTATCGGTGCACTAAAGGCACCGAGTGTTTGGGTGTATGTGTTTGTATTGCGATTCAGAGAAAACTACTATACAGATTTTTATGAAACTCTGCACACAGTACCCACACTTCTCCCTACCGCCTGACCTACTGGGCTCCCAAATGAATGTTTTTATCAATTTTTGTCAGTCAAGATATGGGGGTGGGGGTGGTGCGGGTATAATTGTGGAGTAAGCAATAAGAAAACACCTTATGGTTTTCTTAGGTATTGCAACGGTATATAGTGAAGTTAGCTGTGTTCAAATTTGTTTATGATCTGTCGAGCCAATTTTGTGTTACAACGTTTTTGAGTGATAATTGTATGTGTACGCTCTCGCCAATCCTGGATAATTTTCGGCATGCACATTGATAAGTACCGTATTATAATAAAGTGATACTCTCCATTCTTTTATCTACACAAAGTAATGTTTTATTTATCTTTTCTAAAGATAAAAATGTCAGTTAGGATGACGTTACGAATTACAGTGTTTTCTGTAAGGTCATATGTGTCCACCCGGTACCCCCCAAAACTGACAAAACTCTTATAAAAAAAATGAATAAGAAAACAAAGTTTTTTGTCTGTCTGCAGTTGTGGACATATAGCTTAGAGAAACATGTGCTCAAAATGTGTAATGGATTTCACGTGCGACTTTTTGTTCTTTCTTGTGTTGAGGTGGGGGGGGGGGGGGGGGGTGGGCGTATGCCCCTTGATCAGTCTCGGGCGCTCTGCGACCTCGATTTACACTCTTGAATTCTAAAAACACCCCCCTTACAAACTAACTGATCTACCCTGGTGTATATATATATATATATATATATATGTGTGTGTGTGTGTGTGTGTGTGTGTGTGTGTGTGTGTGTGTGTGTGTGTGTGTGTGTCTCTGTGTGTGTGTGTGTGTGTGTGTGGTGTGCGATTCATAGAAATTTACTGGATAGATCTTCATGAAACTTTGCACACAAATGTTCCGACCCCCAACCCTTCACCCTGATTCAAACTCATGTATCACAAGTCCAGCGCTCTACCAACTGACCAACAGCACTCCCAAATTATTTCTTTTTTTATCATTTTTGTCAGTCAAGATATGGGGGTGGGGTTGGTACGGGAATAATTGTGAAGCAGACAATACGACAACAACTTATTTTGTTTACAGGTATTGTATCTGTATACAGTGAACTTAGCTGTGTTCAAGTTTAGTTATGTTCTGACGAGCGAATTTTTTTTAAATACGTTTTTACTACTAAAGGAGTGATATTTTTATGTGTACGCCCTCGAGAAACCTCGATCATTTTCTGAAAATGCACGTTGATAAGTACCGTTTTATGATAAAGTTATACTCTCCATTCATTTATCTACACAAACTAATGTTTCATTTATTATTTGTAGAGCTAAATATGTCAGTTGGGATCATGTTAAGAATCGCAGTGTTTTTCGCAAAATCGTACTTGACAACCCCCAGTAAAAAAATTCTAAAAAAAAGTTAATACGTCAACCTCTTTTTTTCTTTGCACAGATGTGTCCATATTGCTTAGAGGAACCTGTGCACAAAATGTGTAATGTTTCTTTCACGCGATTTGAACACACAAATAACCCCTTAAGAATCGCAGTGTTTTTCGCAAAATCGTACTTGACAACCCCCAGTAAAAAAATTCTAAAAAAAAAATTAATACGTCGACCCCCTTTTTTCTTTGCACAGATGTGTCCATATTGCTTAGAGGAACCTGTGCACAAAATGTGTAATGTTTCTCACACGCGAATTTTTTTTAAATACGTTTTTACTACTAAAGGAGTGATAATTTTATGTGTACGCCCTCGATAAACCTCGATCATTTTCTGAAAATGCACGTTGATAAGTACCGTTTTATGATAAAGTTATACTCTCCATTCATTTATATACACAAACTAATGTCTCATTTATTATTTGTAGAGCTAAATATGTCAGTTGGGATCATGTTAAAAATCGCAGTGTTTTTCGCAAAATCGTACTTGACAACCCCCAGTAAAAAAATTCTAAAAAAAAAGTTAATACGTCGACCCCCTTTTTTCTTTGCACAGATGTGTCCATATTGCTTAGAGGAACCTGTGCACAAAATGTGTAATGTTTCTGACGAGCGATTTGAACACACAAGTAACCCCTTAAGGCCTTATTTTTGAGATTTTTGACCCTTTGTGCCAAGGATACGATTGCTTTTGAGCAAAGCTGAACTGTCGTCAAACAATCTATTTTTCTCAGTTCCCCAATGTACAGTTTTGTTTTAAAGACAATCAGTTATGCTCAAACATTTTGACTACCGCTAACTAGCAAAGGTTTTGCGGTGATGCAGAAACACGGTGATACCGACGGACTGGTCCTTACTGCCCGGACATGACAACAAAGGCCAGTGTCGGAGGAGTGGCCGAGTCTGCCCCAGATGTGGGACGGAAACAAATTGCAGTCCACTTTGGACCGTGGCCATCTTGGCTAGAAACGGCACCAGCACCACCAGGGTGACTTGGACTGATGATTATGAGCAGACATTTCATCAGGACCGGGGGCTTGCGCAGTGACAAAAGCTGACCCGCTCTCTCTCCTCTATCTCTGCTCTAACCACAAAAGCAGCCCCCCCCCCCCCCTCGCCTTCCCTGTCTCCTTGTGTGTCCTCTAAGAAAAGCAGAAGGGCTGGAACAGTCCCCGTGCCTTGATGTAGGTGAATTTAATATTCCATCTGTGGAATGAAAGCGCGGGGCCAAGGGTCCGTACCCCCCAATTATTCACCGCGGCCTCCTTGCCTAATGATGGCGCGCTGTCAAATCCGTTTATGGGCGCCCCTGTATGCATGGCTAGATTTCCTTCAATTAATCAGATTTTTCCAATCACCCTAATGGCCCCGCTCCCGCCATTGCGTCAGGCACACAGGTCCCGCTATCTATCTCGATGGTCGTTCAGCTAAGGACGCGGCCTCCTAGTTGTTTGGTTAGTTTTGCCGTCTTCTGACTCAGAGGGACATCAGTATGTTTTAGGTACGTGGGCATTCTTGATGGTTTTGCTCGGTATTGGCTTGTTTGCTTGTTTAGTTATTTCATTTTGTGACACCCTAAGACCTAGGTCCTGCATCGATAATAGTTTAGCGCCGGATGTTTTAGGTTCGTCGTTTTCGTGGTTAAGTTTGTTTGTCGTTAGTGTGGCTCCAAATTAGGTCCAGTTTGTCTTCTACAGACGTATGTCCCTTGGCCTATGTGAGATCAGCTTGACAAAGCACGTCTCGTTGTCTACCTCACACGTAGTCCCCTATGTGAGATCAGTTTGACAAAGCACGTCTCGTTGTCTACCTCACACGTAGTCCCCTATGTGAGATCAGCTTGACAAAGCACGTCTCGTTGTCTGCCTCACACGTAGTCCCCTATGTGAGATCAGCTTGACAAAGCACGTCTCGTTGTCTGCCTCACACGTAGTCCCCTATGTGAGATCAGCTTGACAAAGCACGTCTCGCTGTCTACCTCACACGTATTCCCCTATGTGAGATGAGCTTGACAAAGCACGTCTCGCTGTCTACCTCACACGTAGTCCCCTATGTGAGATCAGCTTGACAAAGCACGTCTCGTTGTCTACCTCACACGTAGTCCCCTATGTGAGATCAGCTTGACAAAGCACGTCTCGTTGTCTACCTCACACGTAGTCCTCGTTGTCGATCTCGGACTTCAGTCTCATTTTCCATCTCAGATATCGCTCAGTTGTTTGTCTCAAAGTAAGCTTGAGTTATCGACCTAAGACATTGTTTCAGTTGTTTGCTTCGGACAGAGGCACAACCCTTTGCCACGTGTACATTATGTCCACTGGAGAGCCACATGTCTGCCTTCGACTGAAACATATCCAGCTCATTTTCTCAGACTTATACCTACCTGGCTTCAGGTCCAATTTTCGGCCTCGGCCCTGGTTAAATAATATGCTCGTGTTTTGTACCAAATAGTGTTTGAATAAAACACTGTTTAAAGCTAGAAGTGCTGGGCTGTTTGTATGATCTTAGGAGACGTTAATCTCGCTGTCCAAGTCGACGGTAAGTTTCTCTGTACATGTCGACGTTCTTTGGTCGAATGTTTTTTGTTTTGATACAGGCTGATTTGGTCTTTGATGACGATGGTTCTCAAGCTTGAAGGATAGATTCCATTAGGTCGAGTTATTTTTTCAGGTTTTGTTCGCTGTTGTCGTCGTCGTTGTTGTTCTTGTTCTTGTTCTTGTTGTCACAAAGTAGCACAGGTCTTCATGTTTACCCGAAAGATTGTTCATCTAATTCTGTGGACATGTAATTCTTTGTTTGCAGTTTATTGTTGTAGTGTTCTGACAAAGCAAGACAAAGGTTAGTGTTTTCCCTTTGCTATGCAGATCTTGAAATTCAGGACTTTGGTCAGTTAAGTCTCCAGTTTTCCTGACCTAGGCACCCACCCAATGATGTGGTTCAGGGTGGAAGATGGTGCCTTTGATGTTCCAGGTCATCAGTGGACACCTTTATGCCTCTGGAAACGGGGGAAGGGGGGTAACCTAATCCCTTCCCCCATAACACCAAACCTCCCATTCCTCGTGCCCTGCTTAAGTGCGAAGGAAATCTAAAGATGTGAAGTCTCTCACGTCTTCGGTTAGTTTTGACCTCTGCTAGCATTACAACCTTTGGACATTATAGAATTGAGCATAAGCTTTGCCTGCACAAAACCAAAACGGTTCAAACAATATTAAGAAAAATCAGTGCAGGCACCCATGGAAAAAAGAAACACACAAAATGAGCCCAGCCACGGACAGCCTCAGCTATCTTGTTTCCCCCTTAGCGTCAGTGAAAAAATATTACATTCGTTTGTTTGCGTCTGGCGGTTGTGGCCGTGTGTAATTATTTCTTTAAAAGTGGGATGAAAAATGAAGCACTCACTTTGAATCGATTTCCGGGGGGTAATCGGAGAGCGCGTGGTGTAAATTTTGTGATTACTTAAATATGTCAACGATTTCGACGAGTTTGAGCTTAACTTTCTGCTTGGCCTCCAGTAAATCTTGTGTCTCGGGGGTAGCTGTTCTTTGTGATGAGCCGAATGTTGTTCATCTTATTCTCTACCTGACTGAAACTCTTTTCCTTGGTGTGAATGTGTTGTTGTTTTTCAGTGTGTGTGTGTGTGTGTGTGTGTGTGTGTGTGTGTGTGTGTGTGTGTGTGTGTGTGTTTTGTTGGTATATATGTCTTACGAAGTGGCATACTGTGTAAACAGGGCGACTTCAACTGAAACCCGGAATACTGAGGGGCTGATTTTATGAATGATACCTATCAACTGGCTATCTATGCATAACTTATGTATTCATGTGCGCGTTGGAAGTATGTGTGTGAGTTAAAGAGGGTGGGGTGGTGATGGAGGGGGTAATGGGTAGGAAGGTACAGGAGAAAGTCAAAATTGGGAATGAAAGGGGATAGAGAACGTCGCTACGCGGTAGGGGGGAGGGGGGGGGGGTAATGCATAATTATCAGTTTCCAACACCTGCAACTTCTGATGATAACGACTGCGAAGTGTGTGAAGTCAGTGCCATTTAGTTGTGCGTCAACCTTGCAAACCTGTCGCTTATTCTGAACAAAAACTTCAGCTGAAACACATGCGGGTACAATCTTTCTTATTACCTCTCTGCGCCATTGTTTTCAACATGCTCGATCGCTGTCTAACGCACGCGCTGTCTTTGACAAACCAGCGCAAAAACCACATTCGTATTT
>NC_090245.1:9230029-9292529 GCF_037325665.1 Littorina saxatilis | reverse complement strand
TCGATCCTGCAAAGTCAGCTTGATACATAAAACTATTAAAAGCATCAGCAAGGGCCTTTTGATTGACATATCTTGGACTTTACGAACCCCATTTGCCAAAGAAAAAAGCTTCATTGATACTTAAACTATTTAAGCTAGGAATGCGTCGAACGGATTTTGACTAACGGATTTGTTCTCATTTACGAAAATCAAAAACAATGATACTTTGTCCTGCTGGTCAGTAAGGATCTTGCTGAGGGGTACGTATTTTAAGAAATCAAGCCGTTTGGCCTTTTTATCCAGGCCCCAACTTTTCCTCAGCACCACATCTCAGTGATGATAAATGTTGTTTAACGCCCTCACGGTAAAACCATTAGGGGCATGTTCCCGGGTGTTACCCCGACTTTAGATGACATACCCATGCAGGTGTGTGCGTGTTTAGGTGTAAACAGCCACATGCACAAATGGCAGAATGACCTAGGTCTTTTACGTGCCACTGCGGTGACACGGGGATGTGACATGGATACCGTCTCTGAGTTTGCGCATAAAGTTGACCCGTGTCCGTCCTGGCCTGGATTGGAACCCGTGACCCTAGGTTCCCCCTCTACCACCTGAGCTGCCCGGCACCCCTCCCACCTCTAGCCTCACCCCCACCTTTGTCCGCACCGCCATACCTCCCCCTCCCCTCCCCTCCCCCTCACCTCCCCTCCCCTCCCCTCCCTATCTAGTTTATCCTACTGGGGATCGCTTGTGTGGAATATACTTCCAATGTACTGTAAAACATGTCAAACCCTTTCATCTTTTTAAAAAATGTTCGAAAATATCTTTGTCAAAAATAATTCTCTCCCTACACTTTAAAATCATAACTGTTACTGCATAACATCTTAATCATCATTTTATTAATCAAACAATCAAGCAATCAATGAGTCTTATATCGCGCATATTCCGTGGGTAGCCTACAGTTCTAGGCGCTCTGCAGTGATGCCGTGTGAGATGAAATTTTATACGGCCAGTAGATTGCAGCCATTTCGGCGCATATTTACCTTTCACGGCCTATTATTCCAAGTCACACGGGTATAGGTAGACAATTATTAACTGTGCCTAAGCAATTTTGCCAGGAAAGACCCTTTTGTCAATCGTGGGATCTTTAACGTGCACACCCAATGTAGTGTACACGGGGGGAGGTTCGGACACCGAAGAGAGTCTGCACACAAAGTTGACTCTGTGAAATAAATTTCCGCCGAACCTGGGATCGAACTCACGCTGACAGCGGCCAACTGAATACAAATCCAGCGCGCTACCAACTGAGCTATATCCCCGCATTATGAACCACATTATTACACCCCCGGTATAGGGGTGTGTATAGGTTTCGGTCGATGTGTTTGTTTGTTTGTTTGTTTGTGTGTTTGTTTGTTTGTGTGTTTGTTTGTTTGTTTGTATGTTTGTGTGTTTGTTTGTGTTCGCAAGTAGATCTCAAGAATGAACGGACCGATCGTCACCAAACTTGGTGAACAGGTTCTATACATTCCTGAGACGGTCCTTACAAAAATTGGGACCAGTCAAACACACGGTTAGGGAGTTATTGGTGGATTTTGGTTTTTTGGGGGGATCAACTACAGTTCAAGAATGAACGGACCGATCGTCACCAAACTTGGTGAACAGGTTCGATACATTCCTGAGACGGTCCTTACAAAAATTGGGACCAGTCAAACACACGGTTAGGGAGTTATTGGTGGATTTTGGTTTTTTGGGGGATCAACTACAGTTCAAGAATGAACGGACCGATCGTCACCAAACTTGGTGAACAGGTTCGATACATTCCTGGGACGGTCCTTACAAAAATTGGGACCAGTCAAACACACGGTTAGGGAGTTATTGGTGGATTTTGGTTTTTTGGGGGGATCAACTACAGTTCAAGAATGAACGGACCGATCGTCACCAAACTTGGTGAACAGGTTCGATACATTCCTGAGACGGTCCTTACAAAAATTGGGACCAGTCAAACACACGGTTAGGGAGTTATTGGTGGATTTTGGTTTTTTGGGGATCAACTACAGTTCAAGAATGAACGGACCGATCGTCACCAAACTTGGTGAACAGGTTCGATACATTCCTGAGACGGTCCTTACAAAAATTGGGACCAGTCAAACACACGGTTAGGGAGTTATTGGTGGATTTTGGTTTTTTGGGGGGATCAACTACAGTTCAAGAATGAACGGACCGATCGTCACCAAACTTGGTGAACAGGTTCGATACATTCCTGAGACGGTCCTTACAAAAATTGGGACCAGTCAAACACACGGTTAGGGAGTTATTGGTGGATTTTGGTTTTTCGGATATTCCCGGCGTTCTGTTACCGGCTATTTTTAGAAGGTCATCGCAGTGTCCAGAACGCTTTCCTTGGACCCGTAAGTTGTCCTCACTGTAAAAGTGCAAAGGTCGAATCAATTTATAGCCACGCGAAAAATACACTCTCATCTATCTCTATATATTTATACAATAGATATAGATATATATATATACGGCTTCTCTGTGTGTGTGTGTGTGTTTGAGTGTGTCTGTACAAAACACCTGTGTATTGCACAGTTCTGTTTGTGATGTGGTACCTAGGGCGTCGTCGACAAGTATGGGACTCGACATGATATGATCAGGAATGGCATTATGGCCCCTCAATCATGTTCGTGCTGTTCCCATTCCACGAGTCTGGAAGGGACCTAAGCTTGACGGGTCCATGGTTCGAAGCCGGCGTACAGTGCGCCACTCAAGCCGGGTATTCGGCTCTATTTAATCCACACGTGCTGAGCATGTTTTATATTATATACATGAGACGGTTTTTACAAAAAATGCGGTCAGTAGGTGTTACAGAAAGAGTTATATTGATTTGTCTTTTTCTCCGCCTGTCTCTTTGTCCACTCAATCAACTTATTTTAACCACACTTGTTAGCAGTGCCTTCTCAGTTGGTGGCAGTGAGAATGGTAAGGACGGGGGTGTTTTTCCTATCTCGGAGGAATTTCTTGTTATAACTAGTGTTTTGTTAGTTTTAACCTGATTACAAATTCTTAGTTAATTAGTTATTCGTTTGGTTGTTCAATACATGTTATATAAATATATAATTGTAATGTATAATGTCATGTATGTCTAAAAGGGACAGGTTGGAAGATTAGGCATTGCCTAAAACCTTTATCCCTTTGTATTAAAGTTTTGAATCTGAATCTGAATCTGAATCCCTAGGACTAGCTGTAAGAAAGGACCATATGGACCTAATGCTATCATCCCTCGGTAATAAAGTTTTCGAGTTCGAGTTCCCCTCCCCTCCCCTCCCCCTCTTCTCTGTTCTAGATTTCTTTCTGCACTCAACTGCCTCCCATCTTTTCTTCTCAGTGTCTGTCGACATTTTCTACTCCCGTCCTTTCAATTATTTCAATATAAATCATACCCTGCAATTTTCTGACATGGCGAAGCATAAAGATTTGAAGGTGGGGGTATGTATGATTGGGACTGAGGGGGAAAGCTTGCATTTGACGTCGCCATGGAAACGTAAATGAAGATATTGGCCACGTCTCATTAAGAATGCGTTTCCATTAACTCGGTGATTTTCTTTGTGCCCTGTCAATTGATGCGTCTGTCCTGTCTCTCTCCCTTTCCGCCAACTTCTGATCGGCGTAACAGGTTTGAGAGCTGGGGGAAGCTGTAACCTTTAATTAAACCTTGCAATGGGGGAAGAAAGGGACCGCCCTGTAGCCAGATGAATAATTCATACCAACTAGTCATACGCCGTGATCATTATTCCCAGAAAGCTATCATTGTTGTATTGATGTAATCATAACATTCAGCCATTTTTTTCTTATCATTATTATTCTTCCTCCTGGTTTTTTTTTTTTTTTTTTTTTTTGGGGGGGGGGGGGGGGGCTTCTTTTCTTTTCGGTAAGTTTCGGGGAGAAAAATCATTGCGCAAGGGATGTGACACAGTAATATGCGTTAGATTGAATGCAGAAAAGCTGTTGTTTGCCATGTGCACGTGCCGTCTATGTTTCGTAATTAGTTTGTGTGGGCATGTCAGTTTGTTGCATACGTTGATCTCCCAAAAGCCACAGCGTACACAGAAGCTCACGAATACCAACGGTAGGCATTTCCCGGTTTTTGCAAGTTTTTGGAAAGTTGGATAAACTTAAGTGCCGTTTCCCAGGTCAGGCAAGTTTGGGAATCTATTGTGTCATTTTTCAGGCAACGAAAGTTTCGGAAACGGAAGTGCCATTTTCCAGGTAACAAAAGTTCAGGAAACTGAAATGTTATTTTTCACGTCAGAAAACTTGAAAAACTGAAAAACATGTACCATTTTCCTTGTGACGTAAGAGGAGGAGAAAGGTAGGGGAAACGGTGCGCATAACAACTACAAAACCCGACCATACTTCTTGCACAAATAAACAAACAGACATGCAACCAAATGTACTCACCTAGTTTATCGAGTATGCAATCATCAAAAATACAAAGCTGTGTCTTTTTCTCTCAGCGTTCATGCAGTGCGCCAGTCATTCGTGTCCTTGTGTTTCTAAAGTCTCCACCTTTCAAAGCAAGATCATCGAATGAGAGTGGTTTGTCTAATGACCACAAAGTCATAACTTGTTGCGCTCAAATCGGTGCACACTCCTACCCCCACTCTCATCCCCACCCTGGCCAGAGCTCTCATCCTTTCCACCTCCCCACCTATTCCTTTCTTTTATCGTCTATCACTGCTTTTCATCCTCCATCTTCTTAGTCTAGCCCCCTCCCCTGCCATCCACCCTAACGCACTTCTTCAACTCGCTACACTTTTCATTTTTAAACTTTGGGTGACAGGTGAGTGCGAGGTTGTTTATTTGCGAAAATGTTAATGAGCGCCATAAAGGCAAGCTGTATTGCAGGGGGGGAAGTATTGTTTTCTAATAATGCCAACTGGCACGCTACACAGCTGCTGTTGTGATAAAGCAATTTACCCTCTTTCCTTTTCTCTCCCCCCCTCCCCCGTTTTATCCCTCTCCCCTTTGTTCTCCCGTCTCCCACACCTCCTGTCCTTACCCCAACTTTTCCCTCTCCTCCCTCTACCCCTTTTCTCTCCTTCCCCCTCCCTCCCTCCCTCCCTTTCTCCCTCTTCTACCCCATTTCTCTCTCCCCTTCCTTTTCCTGTCTCCCAAACCTCCTGTCCCAGTTTTTCCCTCTCCTCCCCCCCCCCCCCCCCTTCCTTCCTCTCTCCCCCTACCCTTTCCCGGGTAATTACAAAGTGCAACAGGTTATTGGCTAACGACGCCTAGGTAGAAGTGAGAACGTCTGTTGTCAAGTTTTCAATATCTCCGCCTTGTAGAAGATGTATCGACGTGTGCGAGTCAGTGTTCTAAGACGTCTTTATTGAAGACGGGGCGACAATAAAGTTAAAATAGACTGTGTCTCTGCCGCGTATTTTCTCATTCCCTCTCCCATTCTCTCCCCCTCTCTCTCTTTCTGTTCCCTGTATGTCTGTCTGTCTGTCTGTCTCTCCTCTCTCTCTCTCTCTCTCTCTCTCTTTCTTTATTCAGGTGCGGTCCTATGGAACTCACTGCCTATTTTTTTAAGCATAAAACAAACACAGACAGCTTCAAAAAAAATTATATGTCGCATATAATGCAACTAAACATGTGCTGAATGGTTCATGAATTCATTTAAAATGTATGTGCATGTTAAACAAAATTATAATAATATGCAGATCTAAATTAAGTTATGTTAAAAATTGACACTTGGAAATTGTACTTAAAATGCAGCATGACAATTTATTTTTTAAATTTGTATCTGTATATACAGTTATAATGTATTAAGTTTGATGTGATAGTTCTTTGATTATATTGTTTTCTGTTCTTGTTGACCCTATATTAGGGCGAGGGCTGGATGTAAAAAAGCAATATTCTTGCTTATCTATTACAGGGATGGGAATTGTCCGCCGTTTGGCGGATTTCCGCTTTTTTTTTTTAATTTTCCGCCGAAAAAAATCGCATTTCCGCTTTTTTTTTCTCAGCAAAAAAAATTTTTTTTTTATTTTTTATTTTTTTTTTTAGTGAAAATGGCGTAAATGCGATCGGTGATTGTTTTTTCGTGAAAAAAAGTCGGATTTCCGCCGGTTTGTTTTAATTTTTGCAGTAGAAATTCCTCTTTTTTCGTATTTTAGTGCGAAATATGTAGTGTTTTACTTTTAGTGTACCCGTAAAACCCCCCCCCGGTCATCAAAAAATATTTCCTCTTTTTTCCTTAATTTTCAGCCGTTTTTACAATTTTTAATTCCCATGCCTGCTATTACCCTTGATAATAAAGATTTTGTCTTGTCTTGTCTTGTCTCTCTCTCTCTCTCTCTCTCTCTCTCTCTCTCTCTCTCTCTCTCTCTCTCTCTCTCTCTCTCTCTCTCTCTCTCGGTATTACACACCGGTACGACCGAACATAAGGTATCAATAAATTCCTCTTGTGCAGCGGGTTGAAAGTATACCCTGATCCCTCGGAGATATACCTCCACTCCGGTCTGAACGACCTCACGTGACATGTTATATGGTAGAAGAGCATGCTGTCGCTTATTCTCCTTCTGAAGATGAGGTATACCCTCAGTTCGGTTAGACTGAAACGATGCTGAAGCAGTGGAATTTGTGTGTGGTTTGTTTCAGAGCAAAATGTTATTTTATCCTAACAAACAAGAAGATATTCTCACGCACCGCCTTGTTCAGGATATCATTCACCAGTTGACAATGATGTGTGCTAAATAAATAAACAATGAAACGAACAAAGGAATGAACGACCGAACGAAAGAACAAATGAACCAAAGAACGGACGGACGGACGGACGCGGGACTGACGGACGGACTGACGGACGGACCGACGGGCAGACTGATTGAGGGACAGACCGATCGATGGACGGACGGAGGGACGGGGTTGGTGGGTGGGGGCGGGAGGGGGGGGGGGTGTTACGCGGGTAACCCCTCCTGATCCGGTCCTGCAGGGTATTCCTTCAACCCTCTGCACAAGAGGAATCTATTGATACAGACTGAAGGACGGACGGACTGACGGACGGACTGATGGACTGACAGACAGACTGTCGGACGGACGTACGGACGGACATACGGACGGACTAAAAGGACGAAGGAACGAATGAACGAAGGAAATAACGAAGGAACGAAAGAGCGAACGAACCACTGAACCCACGAATGAACGAACGAACGAACGAACGAACGAGCAAACAAACAAACAAACAAACAAATAAACAAGCAAACAATAAACAATTATGTGCAATCTGGCGCATTTTCAGGGCATTTGTCAAACGTTTGGAGGAGGTCCACAGTTAGGCCAGGGTGGGGGGTTTGTCCCACCAACAGGAACCTTCCCCCCCCCCCCCCTCCCTCCCTCTCCCCTGTATTCGGCCCTGCACAAGAGGAATTTATTGATACGGACTGAAGGAAGAACGGATTGACTGACGGACCGACGGACGGACGGACTGACGGACGTGGACGTACTGAAGGACTGTCGGACGGACTGTCGAACGAACGAACCGTGGCGAACGAACGAACGAACGAACTGACGCGGCCGGAACCGCGAACGCCGGAACGAACAAACGAACGAACAAACAAACGAACAAATTAGCAAATGAATACATACATTCGTAGAAAGAAAAAGGCAAAAGGTACTACATTTGTGGAGTCAGTAAGGGGGGTGGGTGGGCCGTTCCGGAACCTTGGGAATCCACCCTGGCGTAGAACACACACACTGATCGACACACACACACACACACACACACACACACACACACACACACACACAGACACAAACCCACACCGGCACACACACACACACACACACGCACACACACACACACTGCTGGTCAGTGACACACACACTGACGTACACATGCACACACACACACTGCACACATACACTGACACTGCACCGGCACACTCACACACACTGTGACACACATACACACACACACAAACACAAACACATACTGACACACTCGCAACTGACATATCAGAGGGGGGTGGTAAGTCATTTGAACGTTTAATTTCTTTTGTTTTATTCTGATAGTTTTGTATTTTTAGTCGCTGCACTGAGCTAAGGGACATCACTCCCGCCACCTGCGTGTATTCGTTCATGGCGATGGTGTGCGTGGTACGACGCTGTCTCGCTCAGTACCACCGACTTCAGCACTAGAGGTTTCTGTCGGGGTTACCCCACCCTTAGCTCCTGGTCAGGGACCTTACCTGGGAGCACAGGTAGCAGAGGTTTTAACGCGCCTCTTACCCGCGTGATGAACCCGTATGAGCACTTATTCCCCCCTCTGCTTCTTTACCTCTGTAAACTTGTAGGGGTAGTTATTTTTCGATAATGACCCAGCAACCAAACAAATAACGACCCAGCAACAGCCTGAATCCTCGATAGTGCAATGGGTTGAGAAGCTGTTCTGTTTCGGTACTACTTTTTGCGACTGAAAAGTTCCGAACGCTCTAATGTACGAAGTATACATCTCTGGAGCAAACAATACAAACATACCGCATTTAAATTAACAACTACAGGCCTGAACACATGAATCTCCATATAAAATCCATGAGTTCGGTTGTTTTCTGAATCTAGATCAGACGTTCATCACAAGCAATTTCCCAAGGCAAGTAACTCATACTTTGTCTAGCGACAAGAGTAGTTCCCCTTCTTTTCACTCAGTTTCTTCGACAACAGACTGCAATCCGACGGTCAGTTTTCAACAATATTTCATTTAATAAACAGATCACACGCAACCAAATGCACACATCTCATCAATTTAAACAACATAAAGCGGTTTCATACACTATTTTCCCCAGAAAACTTAACTTCATACAGTTTTTAACGTTGGAACACGGGTGCAAAAGTTCGTCTGCTAGTCCCATTTGACGAAAAAACATTATCCTAACCGATACCAAAACATATACAGAACACACAATATCTGCCTTTGCCGCCACAGCAGAATAACAGCATATCTGTGTACTTGATTTTAGTCCAAAATAGGAAAACTGACAAGAAGTGTTAACAGAATGGAATGATTTGCACGGAACTATACAACCGCGCATTAATCGATCGCCTGCGCAGGTTGACTGGTTGAGTGAATAGGATTCGATCAAACTTTCGCAAAAAACCTCCTCTTTTCTTTGAATAACTGAAGAACGGAGGAATAAAGAGGTTACACACCTCGTCTCAGTGATTATCAAAAATAATGGTCTCAGTTCGCGGTCATGAAAAAGCTCGCTAAAGCTCGCATTTTTCATGATCCGCTAACTTCGACCATTATTTTTGATAATCACTGAGACTCGGCATGTAACCTCTACATACTGACATAGGGTATTTACTAGTCAACAGTGCCACCTGTTAACCACCCCGCTCTGATAGGAACACCGCCAGTTGGTCCAGGACAACTTATTCGTCCGGGCAAGCCCGACTTATATCGCTGCAATCCCTTATATCTAAGGGACGCCCCCTATCCTCAAAGCTGAAAGTTGTGCCGTCCCCGATGTGTCCCTGTGGAGAAGCAGAGCAGGACACCCACCACATCCTACAAGACTGCGGGAACTTCCAGTTCCAGTTGTTGAGAAGGAAGATGTGGCCGGAGCCGACTCCCATCCAGGATAAGCTGTACGGCACGGCGGCGTCCCTGCAGATGACCACTACATTTCTCAATTGGACTGGTCTCCATGTGTAACGGCAAGAAGAAGAAGAAGAAGAAGACTCCCGCCACCTTATCTGTATGACAAGGTCAAGGATTCACTTTTTTTGCACTGCCATTGATGCCAAGAACGGAGCAGCCAGGGGAGGCAGTAAAGGGTCATTTCAATTTTCATCCAGGAATGGCACTAGCGAGCCAAACCGATGATCTTTCGACCCCATGGAGACAGCTGGTGAAGGTAATATTATTTTTATTCCTACATTTGTTGACGACAGAGTACAACGTTTCTAAAATATGATCGGTGATAACAGAGCAGCAGGAATATATGAGCCCTTGAGGACTTGCTCACTTTCACAGTTCCAGTAAAGTCGATCGAACCCCCCCCCCCCCCCCCCCCCTTTTTAGGACCTAAACAAATCTGAAAACATCAGGTCTTGATAGGAGGAAGTGTTGAGATGAGAGTAAATATAGAGAGGTTGTGGACAGACAAATCTGAGTTAACAGGGTCTCAAAAGGGAGGGAGTCTTGACTGAGATAAGAGTAAATATAGAGAGGTTGTGGACAGACAAATCTGAGAAAACAGGGTCTTAAAAGGGAGGGAGTCTTTAATCAGGGGATATTAAAAGTGTACTTCTGATTCCTTGCGACTAAATTATTTGAGTTTCACTTTCACTCGGAAGCCCAAAAAGAGGGGATACTGTTTGATGTTTCTGTAAAGACTTGCAAGTGTTTGTACTTTGCAACAGATTGTATCCTGAAATTTAGCACTCCATGTGTTAACATTTCCACTTCCAGGTCTGTAGTGTGCAAACGTGTTGTCACTGTTACAGCTGAAATGAACTAACAAGAATACTAGTCTGATGTACATAAAATATGGGAGAGGTTTGGGGTCGGGGGTGGATGGCAAGCATAACATTGATAGATGACTATAGTTTTGCAGTGGTTTGCTCTCTTGCACTATGAGTGTTAACAGCAATTGTTTATAATTTGTTGCTCAACTTACTGTAAGGACTATTAGCTTTTCTCAGCAACTGCAAACAATTGTGACTTAATTGCAACAGCTCTTCCTTAAACATTGGGACACTTCTTTTGTTGTTTTAATGGCTATAGTGTAGAAACTAGAAATGCTGAGGTACACTGGTGTAGTCATGAACAACAGCAACAACAAAAACAAGAACATGTTTTGAATTCTGATAGCAAGTGAAACTGACAGCTTGATTAGAATTATGTAGTTTTTGCAATTGCTGACTGAGTTGCATCCTTTGGTTTTTACCTTGCATTGATTATCACCTTTGCTGACAATTGACTCATTGAGTGCAGTATTGAGTAACTTATAGTTATTTTATTTCAAGTTAACTTCTGCAGGATGTTAATCCCACTCAAACTTTGTCAAAGTAAGGTATCATTATTTATGAATAAAGTGAAGTTAAAGATACAAATTAATGAGAAAGTTTGTGTATTTTTCTGTACACTCTTCTTGCTATTTACTGTTTTAGTGCTGAACCATTTGCTTGAATTCTTGATCAGATGATGACAGAGTGACACCTGGTGGTACCCAATAAAACTGCCTTTGCTGCTATAACTACAAGCAATTTCTACAATTCAGAACAGTAAGTGCATGAGGTTCCATTTTAAGCTGTCAAGAGTAAATCTCAGGAATAGATTAGAAGATTTAGTTATGTCACAGTATGTCTTGCTTTCTTGACTTTTCTCACACTCTCTTGTCAGACTCAGAGAGTGCATGATTGTACATTTTTTTTACAGTAATTTTTAATGTTCCTAATTGAGAAAAAAATGTGTCATAATCTTAGTGTTTAGGATAACTATATGGCAGAGAGAATCATGGAAATGATTGGGCGGTGGGGGGGTGTCGCTGGTGTGTAAGAGGGAGGGGGGTGGGTGGGTGTGGAGAGAGTAGTGATGGTAGTCAACTACTAACTAAAAGATTACTGATTGCATACATTTAGTGTTTATTGATTTGGAGGGTGGGGGAGGAAGGCAAGCAGTATTATTACATGTGTATGGGTATACTAGTTGTGCATGTTTCAAATGGGGGTGGAGGTTGGCATGGCAAGCAATAGCTCAGTCGGTATAGTGGCCTTGAAACAGGTGGTGGGGATTTATTTCTCAGAATTAACGTTGTGCAGACTCTGCTTGGTATTTGAATAGCTTATTAAGCCTGTGACTGTTTGCATACATAAAGATCTCAATTTCACAGTTTCAGGGCTTGGAATTAATGGAAACATCAACACACATGTAGGAAAAACTCAAAAAAAAGGAGGGGGGGGGGGGGGGAGTTTGGTCCCACGGTAGTGTCTGAATGAAAGCAATCTGACTTTTTAAGAGGGTAATCTCACAGGACTATAATTTCATATAGATCTGTATTCTTACATTGGTAGTTGACTAGTGTTGTTGTGGTTTTGTACTAGTGAGGAATGTCATCTATGTCATGTGATTTCTTGCTTCTTCTTCTTGTGTGTGCAGCTAAAGATGTTGGACCTTGCCTACAGCCTAGTTTTGCATCTCCAACACTGTGGCTTTACCCTGAGACACTACAGAAAACACAGCCTTTTCTGCTGCTGAAAGGTAAACATTAGGTTAAATTTGTGTTTGTTTTGATTTGTATGTTTTCCTTTTGTAGTCTATGGCAGGAGATTTGTGCAGGTGTACAAATGGTAGAGGTGTCAGAGGAAATGTCCACTTGTTACTTGTCTCTATATCAGTATACATGTATGTATCACAAATACGCATCAAATGTACCACATGGACAATTTCAAGCACTTTTCTGCCTGGGGTAGGGTCAGCTATGTAAGAATCATGTCTTACTCTGTTCATGCAAAAATAAGGTTCTGCATTTGAATGAGTTTGAATCAGGCACCTGTGTTTTTGCTCTTGCTTGTGCCCTCTTGTGAACTGTTAACTTATGAACAACCACCCCAGCAAGCAACTCTTTACTGTTCTGAGCACAACAGAAGGGCGCATGGTCTGGGCATATTGATGGTAAACACATCTCATGCACAGGCCTGAAAGTGGCGAGTATTTTCAATTAACATGTAAATGGTGAGTAGAAATATTAATCTACTCGCCCCATGCGAGTAAAGTTGATAAAACAAATGGTTGGTTTGACGAGTAAAGTTTCAGTAAATTATGAGAAGTACTAGCAGTGCCCCATTTTGTGGACTTTCAGTGCTGAAGTATGATTGTGTGGAGTGATCATTTTGTATTCTGTCATTCAGATTGCCACTTGCTTTCTTTTACATATATTTACAAGTTGGTGGCTCAGATTTGTGTGTGTGTGTGTTGCAGCACACAGGTCCATGAATAAAAGAACCCAGCTGGTATTCTTCATTCATGGAAAATAAAAGGAAATTTATCAGCCAGGATTCGTCACTCACTCTGCTAAGGGGGAACCCCAGTCAGCCCTACAGTGGATGAACAGCTTGGAGGGAAAGGTAACTACTGCAGCACTTTAGAAGGGATCTATGTCGACCAAAAGTGGCTGTATTCCCTGTATGTTAATTTCCTGTACAGGGAATATACTTCCGTTAGACGCCATGGAGTTACTTCAAGCTTACGAGAGTGAAAGTGAAAGCGATTCAATGGACGAGAGTACCAGCGAGGAAAACATAATACCAGGCTGTTGGGGGTGGGGGTGTAGATGTTTCTTTAACTAAATCCTTTTGGATAAACCGTCGAAGCATGTTTTGCTTGACTGGATGCCGCACGCGAATTCAGGATTTTAAATAGATTCTCCTATCTAACCGCAGTTACGCGCTTGGCGCAAGATAGTACAGTATTATACTTTTCTACAGAAAATCCAACTGTATTCCCGGTACACAGGGAAAATGCCTATGGGGAATACACCTTCGTTTGGTCGACATAGACCCCTTCAACCTTATAATATGTGTAGAATATTATGCTTTTGCTTAATGCTTGTTACATGTGACGAAGACAGAAATGTTAATCATTCCCTTCGTGCAAATCATAAAAAGAACAATAGTGATCTGATGTACTGTAGATCAATCGAGGAAAAGGTGTGTATGACCTAGAAGAAACTGGTTTTGAAAGTGCTGAGGATGGATGGAACATTGAGGCAATATCATTTACTACATTGAACCTGGGTTTCAAACTGAAGTGCTTTTTTATGCTTCTTGTTGTTATATAATGGTCTCGCTTGACTCCTGTGTTCAAGAGACTGTAAACAACCATAAACAATCTTGTGTTGTTGTTATGTGGTGGTGGTTTTGCTGTTGTCTTGCATCTACCCGTAATTGGCTTGATCAAATGCACCAGAAACGAGCATGAGTTTGTCGGATTAGTGAACTGTTTGAAAAACTTTAATGTATTTGTGGTTGTTATTATTTCTATATTGTGTTCTTCTTTTTCTCAGGTGGGCTGTCTTCTGAAACATATGAATCTGGAGCGTCACATCTTTCTTCCTGAGACATCCCCTCTTGAGAATGGTGTGGTGTGTGGCTCAATGGAAACCTGGCAGTGTCCTATTTTTCATAGCTTCGATGCGCGAAGTTGGGGATTTCAGCAGAGAATTTATTGATTGATTAATTAGTTAGTTATTTAAGCTCACCTCACTCCTTAGTGTTATTTAGGGTGATGGGGGGTGAGGGGGTGGTGTTGACCTGGATCTTGTTAGTGAACTTTCTTTCTAGCAACTCGCATCAGAAATTCCAGTTTTGCTTTCAAGGCAATAGACGGTTTTTGAAAATAATTCTGTTAGGATTATCAGCAGTCCGGAGGTGTAAAAAACCCTGTGCCGCAGTCAGGTTTTTCAAAACATCTCGAGCACGCTCTACGCCTCTGACCGGCTGTATCTCACAATCGGGGCAAACGACCAACTTGGATGCGTATGCCATGCGCACAATATGATACCCCTTGCTTTTAAAAATCAGCGGTCACAAGTTCATCAGAGTTCAGAATTTGTTGTGTAAAAGATTGCCGCTGTCAGCAAGCCATTCGTGGCTCAGGTGATTGTATTTAATAAAAATTTAAAAAAAGGTTTCTTATGTAGCGCACGCCGCACAGCATACACATCACAGTCAGTCGCTTGTCCTGATCGCAGGATAGCGTGAAACATGCTCCGGGAGACTGCCGATAATCCTGACATAGTTATTTCAAGAAATTGTGTATTGGTACAGCATGTTATGCACTTACTAAGATAGCTATTTGTAAATATTTGGTAGATATTTATGGTGATGTCCCGAATTGCTCCCTCCCAATGTGCCCCATCCCATATGGTCCCCATTTATTCTTGCATTTTGCTGTGAGTAACATAACGTGCGCAAAAACCAAAGGCATTTGTCTGAAGCGCATTTCCAAAAAGCATAGTTGCCATTTGTTTTTTTAAATCTGAATCCGTGACTGTTGTTCTTGAATACTCTTTCGTTTATGTTTCCAAAAATGCTGATTTAAAGGGGAAGGATAGTTGAAACTGTAACCGTTTACATTTTGCTCCCAGATTTGCAGTTGTTGTTTTTACTAGGAGTTTGGACGGGTGCGGTGTTCTAGTGGATAAGACATCGGCCTCCTATTCGGAAGGTCATGAGTCCAAATCACGGCCGCCTGGAGAATTTTCTGGTCTCCCAGGTCATTGCTTATGTGCAGACCTGCTAGTGCCTTATCCTCCTTCGTGTGTACACGCAAGCACAAGACCAAGTGCGCACGGAAAAGATCCTGTAACCCATGTCAGAGTTTGGTGGGTTATAGAAACACAAAAATACCCTGCATGCTTCCCCCGAAAGCGGCGTATGGCTGCCTAAATCGTGGGGTAAAAACGGTCATACACGTAAAAACCCACTCGTGCAAATTTGTGAGTGAACGTGGGAGTTTCAGCCCATAAGTGAAGAAGAAGAAGAACTATGAGTTTTACTCTTTTAAAAAATTGATTTTCAAATTGGAAGATTGCCACAACAGTAGTCTATCTCATCCGACTTGAACCCTTCAGACTCCCTGTACATGTACTTGCAGTTTAAACTAATATTTTGTCTGAGAATAGTTTTCAAATGCAAGGTCCTTCAGAAAAACTGCGAGGTAAAAATCGGGAGTGCTAAAATCGTGTTGGTGTGCCTACCACACAGTGCCAAAACCACTTACCCCCAAATGTGGAATAAATGTTTGAAAAAGCATAAAAGTCAGACCATTACATAAACAAACTTGAAACTTTGTGAACTCTTCTTCCCATATATCTAAAGCCAATGTACATCAAATATGGAGTCATTTGCTAAAAACAAATGTAGGAGTTATTTGCATTTTGGTGGGTTGCATTTTGGGTGGTCACCGTATGTTATAAGGACAGCCCTAAAGGTATGATTATATCATGTACATACTTGTTAACATGCCACCAGATTGGCCGCAATAATCTAGCCGGTTGAACAGCATTCGGTTGGAAAATGAAAGTCTTTACAAAGCTATCTTCTTCTATTTGTGTGGGTTAATAAATAGGATTTAACATAACAATGTGGTACTGGTTTGGGTATTGTTGTTCAAAGTGATTACTCAACTTCTGTGAATTGTACCTTCGTGGAGATCCACCTGGCGTCTGGCATTATGGGGTTAGTGCTAGGACTGGTTGATCCGGTGTCAGAATAATGTGACTGGGTGAGACATGAAGCCTGTGCTGCGACTTCTGTCTTGTGTGTGGCGCACGTTAAATGTCAAAGCAGCACCGCCCTGATATGGCCCTTCGTGGTCGGCTGGGCGTTAAGCAAACAAACAAACAAACCTTCGTGGAGATCATGCTACGCACTGGGTTATTCAAGCACAGAAAATAATATTTCTTAATAATTTGGCCTTATAAATGTACTCCGTGACTGTATTTGTATATGGTGAAAATGAGAAGATATAAAATTTGTGAAATAGGACTTCGTATTTGGTTTTGTCACAATGAATTTGTTGTTTCTCTGTGTGTGTGTGTGTGTGTGTGTGTGTGTGTGTGTGTGTGTGTGTGTGTGTGTGTGTGTGTGTGTGTGTGTGTGTGTGTGTGTGTGTGTGTGTGTGTGTGTGAGCATGCATGCGTGCTTATGTGTGAATGCACAATTGTGTGTGTGTGTGTGTATTAATCCAGCAGAAACAGCTTCTCTTCCATACATTTGAATCATTTATATTGATACCACATGGAGACTATTCTGAACACACAAGCGTGGTTTTCTCTCTACTGTGCTTTTCCTAAAGTTAAATATGGAATTTTTGGATTTAAAAGTTTTTAGCACACCACGTATTTAAGATAATGCTCAAGGAAAATAAGTAGTCTCCTTTTTTCATTAACGCTTTCTCTCACAGTGATGTGTCAATATCTCAGACGCAAATCCAGAGGTCATGCACCGTTTTATGCTTGGGAAGCGCACTATACTCACTTTGGTCACGGTCACTGTTAGAAACTGCATACCAATCAATGTAGGATTGTTCTTTCCGCTCATTGAAATCTCTGTACGCACAGCATTGTTGCACACAACAAAACATTAAAATCGCAGAAAAGAGCACCAAACTCAATTGTTTTGTTAATATGCGTCGGTAGTTGACAAATGTACAGACATATTTAAGCGAAAATGAATGATAGGATTCGATTATGTTCTTCTTTTTGTGCACAGGCGGTTAAAAACAAACGTGCATAGTGTCAAAAGAAATCACACACACACACACACACACACACACACACACACACACACACACTGAAAGTATGAAGAAGCCCCTCCGACTTTTGGTTGAGTTTGGTTGCATTACCTTGAGGAGACTGACGACACTTCAGAATGAAAAAAAATTAACTTTTACATTTCAGTGATTTGTTCTAAGTACAAAAGTACAAGTGAAAGTAGAAATAAATTAACGTGACACTATCCCGTAATCACATATCAGGATCAACTATAATCGGTCCATTGGTTTACAAAACGTTATTCAATGTGTTATCATGACAGAAACAATGCATTGTTTTTAAGATAACTAACTCGAGCATAAATGCTTATTTTAAGTCATCCTGGTATGTACATAACAAAGTTTAGCATGATGGCGGACTAAATACATTTAGTCATTTCAGACAACGAAAACAAACAGACAAACCTGATGCGCAAGCAATCAAAAAAAGGGAGGGGGTGGTAGTACAGATGTGGGGGGAAAAACAAGAAACAAAAAGACATGGGGTACGAGAGAACAGAATTCAGCATAAGGGAAAAAGAAAAGGACGACGAAGACTTGGAGCGCCAGATATGTTGGAAGAGTGGGTCACGTCACAATAATATTAAATGCACAGAAGACACACACGCAAAGTTAATAAATTACATACAGATTGGGCCAGAATCGATAAGTCGAAACAAGGACACAAAACACGAGAGAAATTACGAAGAACAATTGGTCAGGCAGCATTTGTCTCATGACAGTGTCAAATGAACATAATGAATAAAATGTAGAGGCTCATGTTCGGATCATGCCTGTTTGTCTAAATAAATTCTTGTACAGTTATGAATATGGTCTGATTGACATTCCGGGAATATTGCGGGATGCCTTTCAATAATATTTCAATAAACTTATAATCAGTTATCAATTGACAATAATCGTACATCAGTCTACACAAGGGTCAATGCAACAAATAGTGCTCAGCAGTCTCCCTTGGGTAACCGCACTCACATTTGGGGCAATCCTTGAGGTGCCGCTGACATAAATCAAAACTGATTCAAATCACTCATACCAATACGCAGTCTGCAATGATGGACTTGTTCAAATCTATCTATCTCCAAAATAATAATGACATGGTACTTTAAAATCAACGTTGATTGCAGTAAAGTAATTGACTGACAATTAAGGCTGTATGTGGGGTGCCTAAAATGAGAACTTTTCTTATTTCCGAATATTTTTTGTGGGCGCAGAAGCTTATAGTGGCACGGGGCAAATGGTATTGTTTTTTCTGGAGGGGGATCAGACAATATAAAACCAATTAGAGGCCGAGTTGCCTGACAGAAAGGCCAACTCGAGCCCCAGTCCATGCCGGTTACATGTAATTAGCTATGCACAAATTTGAGATCGATACCCAAGCTTACTGAGCATTCTTTGCGTTATTTTAATTTTCTCGTTTTTCTTAAAAAAATTATAAAAAAAGGGAATGGTTTTGTTAATGTCATTTTATTATGTCATTATCTAGTCAGCATAAATGACTTTTATGGATACAGGAGAGAGTGTTAAAATGTGAAGATTTGTGGTTTGTGGTCATCTGCTTGACCACTTAAAATTTTGTTTATTTGATGATACGTTTTGTTTGGTGTTCCCGCTTGAATGTGACAGTAAGTTGTACAATTTTACTGTGTGTGTGTGTTACTGTGTGTGTGTGTTACTGTGTGTGTGTGTGTGTGTGTGTGTGTGTGTATTTGTGTGTGTGTGTGTGTGGTGTGTGTGTGTGTGTTCGGTAACCGCGACTTTGCACAGCGGGACCACCTTATTTTGTCACGTATAGTATATTTTTTATTCAATCTGGAGCTTTATTGAATAAAGTGCCCATTTCAATCACAACTCTGGTCTGGTCTTATTGTCAGTGTTGCATAAATGATTTTATGTGAGCTTGTGAACATACAAAGAAAAAAGAAAGAAACATTCTGTGTCGAAATATCTTGACTAAAAATCAGGCGGAAGACTACACCTGTTGCATATCCTATCATGTGCAGGCAATTATAACTGAGGGCGGAAGCGACAATGATTGTTTTTCCCTCAGATAACATTAATTTGTAGAGACGGAAAAGGAACACGCACATTCTGGAACTGATTTGTGTAAATAACTAAGAGGGTGTATTGTCTGTTTTGTGAAACGGTCCTCACACATTTGCAAAGTTCCACAGTTAGGCAGCTGAATTAAAGCATTACATAATGCATAGTGTAAACTCTAGGCCTACTTCAAGGTCTTATTACTTCAAGATGCATACACGTGCTGTTGTATCTGTTGGTGCTGCGCTTGCCGGACACCAGTGCTGATTAAAATGGCTTAGATTGTTACTAATTTGAAACTACAGTATGTCCTTTTACGCGTTGTGACAACTTTTGTTGGTACCGATGATTTATAAAAAGACTTTTATCACAGGTTTATTTCGTATCAAACATTTATACTTACCTTCAAGTTCGAGTTTACCTTTACTTCCACGAGGAGAGTCTCTCTGTGCGCGCGCGCGCATGTGTGTCACACGGTGTGTGCCGTGTGTGTGTGTATGTGTGCGTGCGTGCGCGCTTAAAGATTCTTGATTTTGGAACATAAGCAGTTTATCTGTAATTATGGAGTTGTGTGTGTTTACATGTCTGCGTGTTCTTTACCCCCTCCTTCCGGCAGTACGGCTTTAGAGTCATTTTGTTCCTCCCCTCAAAGCAGAAAACAGCATTGTTTTAAAACATTAAAAAACAAGAAGGGCAAAGCCCATACGACTCACATGCTTGACCTTGACATGACCTTGACCTTCAGGGTCAAGGTCAAATAACTAAACCTAGCAATGACATCATACACTAAGAACTGCTTTACACATTTTTCCTACCAAAATACATGTGACCTTGACCCAAGGTCATTCAAGGTCATGCAACACAAAGCTGTTAATTCAAGACATAGGAAGTACAATGGTGCTTATTGGCTCTTTCTACCATGAGATATGGTCACTTTTAGTGGTTCACTACCTTATTTTGGTCACATTTCATAAGGGTCAAAGTGACCTTGACCATGATCATATGTGACCAAATGTGTCTCATGATGAAAGCATAACATGTGCCCCACATAATTTTTAAGTTTGAAACAGTTATCTTCCATAGTTCAGGGTCAAGGTCACTTCAAAATATGTATACAATCCAACTTTGAAGAGCTCCTGTGACCTTGACCTTGAAGCAAGGTAAACCAAACTGGTATCAAAAGATGGGGCTTACTTTGCCCTATATATCATATATAGGTGAGGTATTGAATCTCAAAAACTTCAGAGAAAGTGGGAAAAATGTGAAAAATAGCTGTTTTTTAGGCAACATTTATGGCCCCTGCGACCTTGACTTTGAAGCAAGGTCAAGATGCTATGTATGTTTTTTGGGGCCTTGTCATCATACACCATCTTGCCAAATTTGGTACTGATAGACTGAATAGTGTCCAAGAAATATCCAACGTTAAAGTTTTCCGGACGGACGGACGGACGACTCGGGTGAGTACATAGACTCACTTTTGCTTCGCATGTGAGTCAAAAAAAGGATTGTATGTGAGTGTGAGTCATATCTTTTAAGAACCGAATCATAGCACCACAAGGTTCAAATATGTGCACAAATAGTGCAAAGCAACAATTAGTAAAGCAGCATATGGCCATTACTGGAGACACTGCTTATTGTATCGATCATTCTGCAGACATCACACTCTGGAGAAAATAAAACATGACAGAACTCAGTACTGATGTTCTCTGTAAACCATGATTTACATCTTTTACCTTATTCCATACGACATTGTGAGTTTTGCCGTTGTTTCCCTGATAATAAGTCTTGTACTAAGGCACTGTTTGTTTTTCCTCAGTTAATATTCAGAATTTTGCCATGTTTGTTGTTGTTGTTGGCGTGCTTCTTTAATTTAGGTTTGTTGTTGTTGTTTGTTTAAAACACTCAAACATACGCACACATCACACTTTAACTTTTTAAGTTATAATAAGTATTGCATTCAGCCACTGTTTTTTTTTCTCATTTGATATTCTGATTTTTGCCAGTTTTTTGTAATTTGTTTTTTGTTGTGCTGGTTTGATTTAGGTTTGTCGTTGTTTGTTTAACACACACTCAAACACACACACACTAAACAAACACACACACACACACACCACCACCACCACCACCACAAGAATAGGTTTACACTCACTTTTTCCTCCACGTTTTAATTTTGGCAATATCATTAACCCAGGATTGCAAAGCAGGGATCATTTGTCAATTTCATAACAACGTACATACAATTTCAGCTGGTTACTGCAATAAAATGTGCATCATCACAGGTTTCTGCTGGAATGACAGTGTCTTATGTGTCAACACAAAATACACACACACAAAATGGGTGTGCCTGTGGTGCTGCATGCCCCATAATAGATCTTAACTTCACCCTCTAAACCTCCCTGCAGATGCATGTTCTGTGCACAAAAATAGCCTTTTAAAATATGCAGTATACCAAATAAAAATGCAGACGACATTTCTACATTTGCTGGGGGGGTTGTGCTGTATTAGAATTATTTATCAAATAATTAAAGTTAACCAAAGTATATGTAATAAAACCAAGGAGTCCTCTGTTAAGTAGCTCAACACAATGATCGCAGCCCAGGGTGCTAACACAGTTTGGGTATGTTGTTCAAGACTTGGAAGGTCAAGGTTTTAAAGTATGCTTCAGTAACGGAATCTTATAACAAAGCTAAAACATTTACCACTGAAGCAAAACCATCTCTGAACAATTCAAAATTGTCACACGTACTAGTTTTACATTTTAAGGATCTTGCCAAGTGCATATCTTTTTATTATGAAAAATTTGTATTGCAAACAAAAGAAAACACAATGTCTTGTGATCTGTAAATGTTCTTGATACTTAATACATTACAGGGAACCTTATAAATTGTTCAAGTGAAGTACTGTAAACCTTTCTGCCCTTAAAGTAGATTCATGCCCTTCTGTGTGGGCACCTTCTTCTTCCTCTTCAGTGTTTGCATTTGGATGTGTGCTCTCTGGCCAAGTCTTGTTGCACAGGGGTGGCAAGGAAAGGCCACCCTCTCAGAACGTGTTGCAGAGTCTGTTCTTCCTACCCTAGCCACAGTCGCACGCTGTAGGTGCAAAACCTATCCTTTTGAGGTGTACCTTCAGACAGCAGTGTCCTGTGCGAAGGCGGAAGATGGCTCTCTGTTCTGTGTGAGTAAGATGGGGATATGGTCTTGAATGAGCTGGTATCTGTCTGTCTTTTTTTTTTAATATAGACATCAAAGAAGCTCCAGCACCAGCCAAGTGTTGACTGTTTTCTTTATGCGTAACCTAGTCCTGGCAGCAGCTGTTGTCCATCTGTAAACAAGCAAGATCATTATTATAATATATTGATGGTGTATTTGTTTTACCAGAAAGACGAGTAAAATACCACTCAATTTTTGTTTCAGTAATGAGGCATACATGCAGTTGAACGATCATATCTTGTGATATCTGCCCTCTGAAAAAAACCTACTATTCAAAATGTACTTTTACATCTTGCTTTTTTAACTTAGGCTTTTGAAGATCCACATTACCACCTAAAAGGAGCCTGGCGATACTGGCATGCTTTAATTAAGATGACGTGTTACTCAGAAATAGTGCTTTTAGTTATGCGCTGTAGAAATCTCCTTAATAAATAAATAAATACTGGTGGTGGTTCGCTGCAAAGCATAACCTGATATGATTTCTTCATAGCACCTGACTGGAAATGAAGTTTCATACAATAAAAACTATACTGCGCCAGATTTACAGCAGTTCTGTTGAATTCACAGTCAGAAAAGTTCAAGGCTGTCCTCAACATTCTATGCTCACACACACACACACACAAACACAAATACACACACACATGACTTGACTTGACCTAGCAAGGTTATGTGATGCTTAAATCATCTGTCTTGCCACTATTTCATCACAAGTAACCACTGTGTTTATTGCTGGTATGTGCCCAAGTGGAGGGATAGTCTTACCCCATGTAAAAAAAAAAAAAAAAAGCCTGGCAGGTGATCTGAGATGCCTTTAATAACACAAAGCTGCCTCTGTAAACAATTCTGCTTTTACACATGCTATCCCTTAACTTGGATTCATACCAAAAATCAAGCCTAGCTTCATAGGAAACAGTCAGAATGTTGCTTCAGCATTTAGAATTATAATCTTATTCCATGTACACGCCTTGGAAAATCTGACTCGATCACTACAGGAAGAAGTCAGTGTGTTGATTGTTCATATGTGACCAAGTTGAGGGATGAGCTTATCCTATGTTAAAGCCTGGCCTGAACTGAGACAGTGAAGAGAAGTAGTGTAATGCTTTCTTTGTAAGCAATAGATTCAACATCTCAGATCTGGTCAGGCCTATACAAATGCCATCCCTCAACTTGGTCCATACAACAATCATGTGCCTGGCTAGAGAGTGGGGATTTGTTGTTCTCTTTTTCGAAATCCAAAATAAGCAAAATCAGGTCTTAACAAGTCGCGTAAGGCGAAAATACAATATTTAGTCAAGTAGCTGTCGAACTCACAGAATGAAACTGAACGCAACGCAACGCAGCAAGACCGTATACTCGTAGCATCGTCACTCCACCGCCCGTGGCAAAGGCAGTGCACGTGGAATTGACAAGAAGAGCGGGGTATTCGTTGCGCTGAGAAGGATAGCACGCTTTTCTGTACCTCTCTTCGTTTTAACTTTCTGAGCGTGTTTTTAATCCAAACATATCATATCTATATATTTTTGGAATCAGGAACCGACAAGGAATAAGATGAAAGTGTTTTTAAATTGATTTCGAAAAAAAAATTTTGATAATAATTTTTATATATTTAATTTTCAGAGCTTGTTTTTAATCCGAATATAACATATTTATATGTTTTTGGAATCAGCAAATGATGGAGAATAAGATAAACGTAAATTTGGATCGTTTTATAAATTTTTATTTTTTTTTACAATTTTCCGATTTTTAATGACCAAAGTCATTAATTAATTTTTAAGCCACCAAGCTGAAATGCAATACCGAACCCCGGGCTTCGTCGAAGAGTACTTGACCAAAATTTCAACCAATTTGGTTGAAAAATGAGGGCGTGACAGTGCCGCCTCAACTTTCACGAAAAGCCGGATATGACGTCATCAAAGACATTTATCAAAAAAATGAAAAAAAACGTTCGGGGATTTCATACCCAGGAACTCTCATGTCAAATTTCATAAAGATCGGTCCAGTAGTTTAGTCTGAATCGCTCTACACACACACACACACACACAGACAGACGCACATACACCACGACCCTCGTTTCGATTCCCCCTCGATGTTAAAATATTTAGTCAAAACTTGACTAAATATAAAAAGGAGCAAGTCTTAAAATGGGAGTGAATTTACAGATGTTATGAACAAGAAGTCTGCGTAAACAGGGTCATTAATAGGAAGGAGTCTTAGATTGGGGTGTCTTAAAAGGGGCAGGGGTGGGGTGGTGTGTGTGTAGGGGGGGGGGGGGAGTCCACAGTAATGACCATAAAATAATCAAAATAATACTATTAGTCATCTTATTCTCTACCAAATTTCTAGAGGTCAAGACAATGATACAGATTTTTTACTTGTGTCACTGTTAGTGTCATTCTATGAATAACAGACCAATAGAAAGAGAGAGAAAGAGAGCTCTGTGGTTTTTTTTTTACCTGGGTTCATGCTCAGTTGCTTGAAAATTGACTTGTCAGAGGTTCTTTTTCAGCCTTACACCCACATGCAAGAGAACTTGTACCAGATAATGAAATAAGTGAACTTTGAAGTGCATTCATAATTAAAGCCCAATCATGTGGTTTAACCTACCTAGTCTTGAAAAGCCTGTCCGAGGAAACAGAACAAGCACCCTTCCGCAGACCTTCCTAACTGGCGAGTCTTGGTTGTAACCGCACACTTTCTAAAGTAGTCCACAAGCAGTTCCATGTGCCTATGGTTTCACTGGAACCAGCCCCTTTGTGTACCTGTGATCTGGATGAGCTGCAACACATAAAACTTTCATATGAACACTATGTCATAAGTACACCAGTTAGCATACATCAAACACTGAGGAGCATCACAAGATATGTTCTAAGGAGGTAACAACTATTGTCACAAAGTGTTTATGATACAGCCACAGGCACATGGCACTGAGTGGTCAATTGGTGAGGGGGGTGGGGGGGGGGGGCAGAAGTTTTGCTCAGTCTTGTCTACTGATACAACACTTTGTGGTGGTGTAAGGCAGGGAATCACACCCTAACCACTGGCCCCGCCCACCTCAGGTGTCGAGTGCCTGAGGATACATCAGTCCCAGTCATGGCTGGCCCCCGGTTTGACCAGACAACTGCCATGTATGGGTACATTTACTTTACAGTACAGATTAGTTTTCAATAGCAATGACATCATGGACGCACACCTGCCCAACACTGACACCGACAGCAAAATCAGCGACCAAACGTGATAAAGAGTAACTAATCGTCACAAACATCAAAATGCTTTGCATTAATTTTCTTGAAGAGGTCATTCTTAACCAGATAATCATTTCTAGGCAATTGAAGATTATTATTCCACCTACAGGCTATCACTCCTATGGCTGTTACTTGTAACACATTTCATTTCTTAAAATATGTTTTGTAAAGTACATACGTGTAGATTTCACTAAAAGGCACATTCCTTCTCATGAAAACAATTTGGCTCACCGTCTCAGATCTGGTAGGGCTTTAAAATGGGATAAGACATGATCTCTTAACTTGTTCACATACCCCAAAAAGTGCGATTGTGTTATGAATAAATGCTGTAAAAGCTACCTGTACTAGTTCATTAAAAAAACAAATCACAAAATGTCACTTCACCACAGCATGCAAACAGTGTGTTTATTTCTGGTATGTGTCTAAAGGCGGAGACAGACGCACAACACAAAACCCTGTTTTCGACAAAATCACCATCTCAAAACGTCGGGGAAACACATGTTTTTAAAGAGGGGATGTCACATGCAAAACACACAGATGAAGCGCGGTGCGTGTTTTCACAGAAATATCGGTCAGTGTCAGCTTGACCCGTCCAGCTATCGCCCTGTGTTTGAGTTTGTAAACAACACGGCTGGCAGTGCCCACTGATACGGTCAGTGTCCACTGATACGGTCAGTGTCAGCTTGACCCGTCCAGCTACCGCGCTGTGTTTGGGTTTGTAAACAACACGGCTGGCAGCGCGCCACTGATATTATTGCCTCTCTTCAATCGTGACAGGATCCATACTCTAGTTAGGATTCATGGGTCCGATACTGTAACCCTGAATCGGTACCACATCTGAGTCTGCCATTTTTTTCTATCTCCGTGGTGCCGGAAACCGAGTCACTTGAGTTGATCGTCCGCGTTCATTGGCTGACTACCAAAACGTGTTTTTAGATTTTAGAGCATGCTCTAAAACCCAAAACACGATGCAAAAACACGAAACAGTGTTTTCTGAAACGCGTTTTGGGGGATGTCACATGGGAAACACGCTGTTTTGTGTTTGTTTTGAAAGGAAACACTTTTGTGTTGTGCGTCTGACATGGCCTTAACACAGACACACACACACACCATACACACATACACCAAAGCAACACAAAAGCCCAAAACATGCCTACCATCTAAATGAGGATATCCAGTTCCAACTGTCTTCTGCCAATATAACACTGCCAGAGACACCATGGTGTAGAAAGTCAGTTTAAAGAGACACTACCTGGAAGAAAAATATATATAATAATAATAAAACACCCAGTGCAATAGACATACTTTCTCGTTAAAGGCTTACTTTACTATGTAAAAACATTTTGCTTCACAGTCTCAGATCTTGTCAGGCTTTTACTTGGGATAAGATCATCCCTCTACTCGGACGCATACCAACATAGATCAGCTTGAATGTTCGTGAAAATATTTCATCCCACATTTTGAGTTAACTCACCACAGCAAGCAGTCACTGAATATATATTTTATTTTTTGGTATGTGGCCAAAATGAGGGATTCCATGTTAAAGCATAGCCATATAATATCTGAGACAGTGACCCACACTATAGTGACAAGGCAAGTGTGCCTTTAAATTGTAAACTGTTATATATATGTGCATTTTGACTTCTTCATAAATTATAACCCTGATGCAGGCAGTCATCAGTAGTGGTTTAGTACCTAGAATGAGAAAAGAATGAACTTGCAAGAAAGAAACTGAGTCAAAATCAAAATCCCTTTAAATTACAAACTAGATTCCACGGGGCAGACAGGGTTTGAAGTTAGAAAGCCCTGAAAATAACTCTGCTATTTGAAATTGACTAATAGTATTAACTTATAACGTCATACATGATACAAACAAATGAACAAAGGCTTTTGAAGATCCATATCCAATCCTGCTACACAAAGGCACAAGCAGAGGTTGAAATTGCCAGGGTCATTTTCCATCCCCATGTAGCCTGGATTTAATTACTGGCATGTTTTTTTTAAAGAGGTGTGTCACTCAGAATGACTGGAGATGGTTCATTCAATGCAGAGCATAATATACCATTGATTTCTTCATGCCATCTGATTTCCCGGTGAATTCACAGGGCAAGAACAATTCAAGACTGGCCTCAACATTTTATGCTGACTGTAAATTGTAATTATATAATATATCCACCCTAACTAACTGGTACACTACTCACTTGCTCTGGCGGACTTCTTTTTCCAACATCATAAATCTGTTATTTGTACTTTAGCCTTTTGTGGTAAAATATTCTCATTACCAGTTGCACTCACAATCTGTTGCTAGTGTATTTTGGAAATGATCAAAAGCTTTACTTGTGTTCTATAACAGCACCATGTCACTGTTGCGGGAAGAACTTGATGAGGCAGGGCTTGGTAATAACTGAGACCTGCAAGTAAACAAAACATATTTAGAATCTCATCATGTGTTATTTCGTTATATTTATGTCATAAGGTCTTACATTGCAATAACAAACACACACATAACTTAACTTAGCAAGGTGTTCTATGTGCTAAGAATAAGAGTAATTGTTTAATGAATTAACGCTGAAGAAGCTACTAGTTGCTTAAACAAATTCATAGCAAAATGTCACTTGATCACCACATCAAGCACACTGTATGTTCATTTCTGGTATGTATGCAATGTAGGGATGATCTTGTTCCATGTAAAATCCTAGCTCAGCTGATCTCTCTCAACTTGGATTCATACCACACATTAGGAGCCTGGCTGTTTCTGTTCAGTGGGCATTTCTCCATTTGTTTTATTTGAATGCATTTCTTAAAAAGAACACTTCCTCTGCACAGCAAGCAGTCAGGATGTTATATGAAGTCTTATATCGCGCGCGTATCTCCAGACTCGGACTCAAGGCGCAGGGATTTATTTATGCCGTGTGAGATGGAATTTTTTTACACAATACATCACGCATTCACATCGACCAGCAGATCGCAGCCATTTCGGCGCATATCCTACTTTTCACAGCCTATTATTCCAAGTCACACGGGTATTTTGGGTGGACATTTTTATCTTTGCCTATACAATTTTGCCAGGAAAGACCCTTTTGTCAATCGTGGGATCTTTAACGTGCACACCCCAATGTAGTGTACACGAAGGGACCTCGGTTTTTCTTCTCATCCGAAAGACTAGCACTTGAACCCACCACCTAGGTTAGGAAAGGGGGGAGAAAATTGCTAACGCCCTGACCCAGGGTCGAAATCGCAACCTCTCGCTTCCGAGCGCAAGTGCGTTACCACCCGACCACCCAGTCCTTTTTGTTCCAAATCAAACGTTGTTTTGCTCCAACCAAGACTGCAGATCTTGGCAAACATGTGGCGTAAAAACTAGATTTGATGACCTTACCCGTACTCACCCTGAAAAGTGCCGATCTAGATTTTGCTATTTTAACAGAGGGGACAGAGGTTGTACCTCTCCTCATGCAGACACCGCATAACAAATATATGTAACAAATCCAGTTGCAACACTGTAGTTTCATTGCTTAATTTCATTGACTGATTGAGTCAGCAGTAGTTAGTACTACATGTCATTATGATTACACCAGTATTAGTGAGTATTACAATTGGAGCAATCTGCAGAATTGTTACCAATACATCATCATAACAGGAATTCCTCAGTGCATGAGACATTGGTGTGTAGACATATAATACATAAATATGTAGATCTTTAAAACATTCAATGAGTCATGGGACTAAAAACTGCTAAAGCCTTATGTGGCAACATCGCAAACAAACAAAATTAACCAACCACAAAGTATGTCAACCTCATGGCCCTTGTACTTGTAGTTCAAGTTGTACTGTTGTACTAGCCAACAGACATAAAAAGGAACTTAGCTCAGTAGGTGTTGATTGCTCTGCGTCATTATCAATATCATGATGCTGAGAGTCGAAATGCAGTTCAAACAGACAGAACAAAATGGAATCTTTGAATGAAAAAAAAAAGTAATTTGTATGGTCATGGTGTTGAAGTTTTGAACTTTAGCGTTGTAAATTCATTGCTCCGAATCAACTGCAATCTAACCCTCCGATTTATGTCCTAAGTCATACATACCTTTGGAGTTTTACGGAATGGGTATAACGTCCTTTCATCTAATGATCCACTGTGGGATTTTGCCCAGTCGCCGTCACCGTCTCCTTGACCTTCACCTTGGAGTCCTTGCTGGGTTGAATCGGCTGAGGAGCGAACCCGGTGTAGGATCCGGTCCGGTCCCCCCTCTGAAGTAGTCCCCCGGGGGACCAAATCGTGGCAAAAACTGCTCTATAATGGTCCCCCCTTAGACATCCAGCTTCGTTTTCGACTGGTCCCCCGGGGCGATTTTGGTCCCCCCCTCGCATCCAAAATAGGCCCCCTCTCGAACTGGTCCCCCTCTTTTCTAACCAATGTAGATCGAGCTATGTCAGTATTTATTTTTAACTTTATTGTTCCAAAACTTTATTGTCCCCACAGGGCCATAGGAACTTTTCTTTTAGTTTTTTTTTTTCGATTTATGTGCTTGTTGTTATTTGTGTGTGTGTGAGATATATTTGTTTGGTTGTGTTCTTGTTTCTTTCAGTTTTTTTTTTGCATTGGTTCTTTTTGTTTCTGTTTGTTTATGAGATGGTTGTACCGAATACTGAACATTAAATATTACTAGAATTTCAAACAATAAATAAATAAGTCAATCAATATTCTCTCTCTCTCTCTCTCTCTCTCTCTCTCTCTCTCTCTCTCTCTCTCTCTCTCTCTCTCTCTCTCTCTCTCTCTCTCTCTCTCTCTCTCCCCCTCACTCTCTATCTCTCTCTCTCTCTAGCAAAACCTGAAATATACATTTACGTTCTTTGACAAGAAAAACTTTATTTCAAAAGTAAACTTGATCTTTCCATTTCCACATTGGACTCTCATGAGGATTATTTGGTAGTCCAGTCAAACTGTGTCAAAGAAACAAGAAATGAAACAAGAAACAGTTAATGAATAGCAAAGAGTTGCAACAGAAATTGTTAACGCAACATAAATGTAAATTAATAAATTGTTAATCCCACATCTTGTCCTGAAATGAGCAAAATAATAATAGCAAAGTACCAAACAAACTTCTACCGTACTGTCTTTGCATGAAACGTCATCGAATGCATCAAAGTCCACATTTCCTGTCAATTTTTTTAAACTGGAAATAGCATTTAGAGAATAACATCAAAGACCAAGTATCTAATATTTTCTATACAACGCCATAGAAAAAATATTTCTTCAAAACTAAGTAAGTGTCCATGACATGAAAACTAGTTGCCACCTTTGGCTTTCAGCGTACTTCAAGTAGATTATTTGGTATGTCCAGTCAAACTGTGTCAAAGAAACAAGAAATGAAACAAGAAACAGTTAATGAATAGCAAAGAGTTGCAACAGAAATTGTTAACCAGAGCGCTGTGCACTTTATAACGCAACATAAATGTAAATTAATAAATTGTTAATCCCACATCTTGTCCTGAAATGAGCAAAATAATAACAATAGCAAAGTACCAAACAAACTTCTACCGTACTGTCTTTGCATGAAACGTCATTGAATGCATCAAAGTCCACATTTCCTGTCAATTTTTTGAGTCACTTGAGAAAAAGTGACTCTATGTAATCGGTCAGCATCAAAGGAAAAATTAGACATTTTATATCTTTGACAAAGTTCATCGGATGTGATTGAAACTTTGTAGGATTATTCTTTACATCAAAGTATTTACATCTGTAGCCTTTTACGAACGTTATCAGAAAAACAAGGGAGATAACTAGCCTTTTCTGTTCGGCAACACACAACTTAACGTTGGGCTTTTCTCGGAAACTATAAAAGTGACCGGGCTCAAATTTTATGTGAACGTGACTCCCAGTGACCTCTACACTTTGACGTCTGCTTTGGTGACCTTTGACCTTTTTCAAGGTCACAGGTATGTCTTGAAGGAAAAAAATTGAAATATCATATCTCTGAAACTATTCATCGGATTTGATTCAAACTTTATAGGATTATTCTTTACATCAAATTATTTACATCTGTAGCTTTTTACAAACGTTATCGGAAACACAGGGGAGATAACTAGCCTTTCCTGTTCGTCAACACACAACTTAACGTTGGGCTTTTCTCGTAAACTATAAAAGTGACACAGCTCTAAGAGTAACAAATGTTAGTGTGTCTACTGTTAATATGATTGCTTCGAAAAAAAATTAATGATGCTAGTTTATGTGAATTAAGTTATTGATGGGGTTTGTTTATGTGAGATTAATGAGAGTATTTTTAATGCCAAGGTAAATATTTTGTTGCTCGATCCATGCAATCTCATTCTTCAGGTATGCATTGTGTTGTGAATAGCAATTTCTTCCTGTCCATCTGATGCCTCATATAATATTCAGAACTGCGAAAGTGACTCGATCGAGCGTTTGCTCTTCTTGTTTAAACTGGAAATAGCATTTAGAGAATAACATCAAAGACCAAGTATCTAATATTTTCTATACAACACCATAGAAAAAATATCTCTTCAAAATTAAGTAAGTGTCCATGACATGAAAACTAGTTGCCACCTTTGGCTTTCAGCTTACTTCAAGTAGACAGTCAAGACTGAGTACCAGTGTCTCAAATCATGACCCTTGCAACAACAAAAACAGCAGAAGACTAACAGTTCTGGTCTAAGGAGTGACACAAAAAACAGGAGCAAAGTGATGTCCAAGATTCATTATATAAATTGCTCTGTCTGTTTTCAATAGGGCCGATTGCCAAACTGGCCCGTATTTCAGCCACCGAGGTTGTCGGCCTGGAGCCTCTCTTGTGAACACATACACGGGCGTGTCCAAGAGGGTGGCTGCAGCAAATATCTCAACCTCGGTGGCCCAAGTACGGTCGTTTCTCATGTTTGATGTCGCGACGTAATTTTCACGTGCGCTCGTTTCGTAGAAGCGTTTGTCATTCTTTTCAATCCAATCGCAAATGATATTTCGGAATTCCTTATATTTCGACTCAGTCCCCAAAAGCACAAAGCTCACAGACCGGAAAAAACAATTCCCATCTCCTTTTACGCTAACGGGATCGAGAGGTGTAGCCGTAATGTCAACTTCAACACTTTTTCTTGAGGGGTGCCGCCTGAAAATTCTGGGGAAATTCAAACTGGAGGCCCGATCCTTTTGCCAGGCACCATCAACGGGGTGGAACTTCATTCTCAATGGCGGCTGGCAAGAGGGGTCATCCTGTGGATGATAGGAGGGGTCAGCCTGTGGAGCATGGGAGGGGTCAGCCTGTGGAGCATGGGAGGGGTCAGCCTGTGGATGATAGGAGGGGTCAGCCTGTGGAGCATGGGAGGGGTCAGCATGTGGAGCATGGGAGGGGTCAGCCTGTGGAGCATGGGAGGGGTCAGCCTGTGGATGATAGGAAGGGTCAGCCTGTGGAGCATGGGAGGTGTCAGCCTGTGGAGCATGGGAGGGGTCAGCCTGTGGATGATAGGAGGGGTCAGCCTGCGGAGCATGGAAGGGGTCAGCCTGTGGAGCATGGGAGGGGTCAGCCTGTGGATGATAGGAGGAGTCAGCCTGTGGAGCATGGGAGGGGTCAGCATGTGGAGCATGGGAGGGGTCAGCATGTGGAGCATGGGAGGGGTCAGCGTTGTCCTGTGTACGATCATGGAACAATTTGACGTTGCTGATATTGTAGAGATTCTTCAGTATTTTCCCACTGTTAGTGTTCTTCAGTTGAAGTCGACCCTTCGGCAACACACTTATGACCTCATATGGCCCGACGAATCTTGGTGCCATCTTGCCTCCCATTCTGTGTACTCGTGCAGCATTGATGATTAAGACTTTGTCTCCGATTCGGAACCCGTGGTCATATGCACGCCTGCTGTCATAGTAGTCTTTCTGCTTCTTCTGCGCCCTTGAAATGTTTTCACCAATTTTGTTCTTGACTTCCTCGTGAATCCCCTTCATAGTGTCCATGATTTCTTCGTTCAGATCTTGCTCGTTGGCATCACCAGTGACGTCAAATGGTAGTGTTGCCTGCTCACCATACAATGCCAAAAAGGGTGAAAACTGTGTAGACTTGTGAACGGATGTTCGGTAGTCAACAGGGCTGCTGGCAAGAGTTCATCCCAATCATCATTGTCTGTGATCTTTACCAAAGTGTCTTTGAGTGTCCTATTGTCCCTCTCCCGTTGGCCGTTCGTCTGAGGGTGGTAGGCCGAAGAAATGCGATGGTTGATATTGAAACGGTCGGTGAGAATATCAAGCACAAAGTTAATGAACTCACGGCCTTGGTCAGTTATGAGGGAATCAAACGCGCCAAAGATGCAGATGGTTTCTTACATGAATCTGGCAACTTCCTCTGAACTCTTGCACGGGATGGCCTTGGCAACGGGAAACTTTGTAAAGTGGTCTGTGAGGGCAACAATGTACTGGTTACCTCTGTCAGTGACCTGCAAAGGTCCTATGATGTCCATTCCAACGAGGCTCCACTTCTTTTTGGGCACTGGGATGGGGCTTCTTTATGCAAGCGTTCATCTTTTGGCACACACAGCATGATCTGCAGTGGTCTTCAACCTCCTGTTTCATTCCATGCCAGAAGTAACGCTCCAAGACCTAGAGAGAAAAAAGAGTAATGAAATATTTATAAAGACATAACTGGTAGATAACAGTGTGTGTGTGTGTGTGTGTGTGTGTGTGTGTGTGTGGGGGTGGGTGGGTGTGGGTGGGTGTGTGAGAGAGAGAGAGAGAGAGAGAGAGAGAGAGAGAGAGAGAGTCAAGTCAAGTCAAGTATTTTATTGTTTTTGGCCCAGAGGGCTTTGAAACAAAGATATAACTTTAACAAAAAAAAAGGTAAGAGAGAGAGAGAGAGAGAGAGAGAGAGAGAGAGAGAGAGAGAGAGAGAGAGGAGAGCCAGCAAAGGAAATGTCTTCAATCCGGAAAATGTCCGTTATATACCGAAGACATCGGCTATACCGGAATATTTACGTTATACACGGAGTCATCGGATATAACGTCCACCAGGACAAAAGTGGCCGCTATATCCGATGTGTTGGTTATACCAGACATCGGATATAACGACACCAAAATCCATGTCCCCAGCAGAGGCGGATCAGTTCATTTTATGGGCGGGGGGTTTCCAAAAGTATATTGTGAAGATAGGCCTATGGGTGTGAAGGCGCGAAGTGCCGAGCTGACGGCGCGAAGCGCCTAGCTTGCTAGGGGGGTGCGGGGGCATGCCCCCCCGGAAAATTTTGAAAAAAGGAAGCAAAATGGTGCAATCTGGTGCATTCTGAGGATGATCATTACCAGTTTCAGGCAGCAGATTTTGTCACTGATTAGTACCCCAAAAATTGAAACTCAACCCCAAAAAACACCAATTTTTTTTTTTTTTTTTTTTTTTGGCTGGGGGGGTTTCCAGAAACCCCAGAACTCCCCCCCCCCCCCCCCTCGTCCGCCCCTGCCCAGGGTGGCAGTTATAACCGGAGTATACTGTACCTCTTCTTTTCCCACTTTTTTAAGTTTGAATGTATTTCTCGACTGGGCATAATTCCATGGTTACCGTTACTGGGGATTTTGTTTGTCAAAATCAAATGTTACGATTTTGAATTAAAAGGTTTTATATTTTTCTTGTTGTCTACGAATTTCTCACTGATTTTCAAGGTTAAAAAAAATGCTGATATCTCCGGTCTACGATTTTCTCACTGATTTTCAAGGTTTAAAAACAAACACACACACACACACACACACACACACACACACACACACACACACACACACACACAAGTATTTCTTAGGCATTCAAGCCATTTTCAATCTATATCTTCGTCCGGTATTATGTAGTGCACAGACAGCAATCTCTTTGTTTGACTATATTTTGCAGAAAATAAAATAGATCTGATCTATAATGCCGTTCAAAAGAAAAATCACATGAAATAAAATGAATAATAAATAAATAATGATAAGAAGAAATGAAACCAGTCTCTGATTCTTTCCTTTCTTTTCTCTGAAATTGCTGGTAACATTAGCCTACTAACAAGGATTTGTGGAAACCGAAACCGAAACTAGCCTCACAAGCGTCAATATATAGATCTGCTTGGGACCGTCACAGAAAAGTCCCTGGCGCTGTCGACCTGTATGCAAGAGTATTTTAGCCATTGGCATATAAGTTCAGCGCATTTTCAAATGTTCTTTCACTGAATGGCCAGTAGTTTCGGTTGTAGAGGTGGACACACATTTTTAACCACAGACACACACACACACAGACAGACAGAGAAACATACAAAACCTCGTTCCCATTCTAAAGCCTGTTAAAACTGGGAGTACAAAAACGGGTGCTCACCTTCTTATACGTCTTGTTCATCCCCAAATGTCCTCCGCTCACATAGTTGTCATGAAACTCTTGCAATATCTCTGGAACCTGGCTCCTCTTTGCCACGAGGATTCCGTCGTGGTTGAGCACATCCTCTCGAATTGTGTATTTTGCAGCAGTCTTTCTCAACTGTCTCTTTTTATATTTAGTCAAGTTTTGACTAAATATTTTAACATCGAGGGGGAATCGAAACGAGGGTCGTGGTGTATGTGCGTGTGTGCGTGTGTGCGTGTGTGTGTGTGTGTGTGTGTGTGTGTGTGTAGAGCGATTCAGACTAAACTACTGGACCGATCTTTATGAAATTTGACATGAGAGTTCCTGGGTATGAAATCCCCGAACGTTTTTTTCATTTTTTTGATAAATGTCTTTGATGACGTCATATCCGGCTTTTCGTGAAAGTTGAGGCGGCACTGTCACGCCCTCATTTTTCAACCAAATTGGTTGAAATTTTGGTCAAGTAATCTTCGACGAAGCCCGGACTTCGGTATTGCATTTCAGCTTGGTGGCTTAAAAATTAATTAATGACTTTGGTCATTAAAAATCGGAAAATTGTAAAAAAAAATAAAAATGTATAAAACGATCCAAATTTACGTTTATCTTATTCTCCATCATTTGCTGATTCCAAAAACATATAAATATGTTATATTTGGATTAAAAACAAGCTCTGAAAATTAAATATATAAAAATTATTATCAAAATTAAATTGTCCAAATCAATTTAAAAACACTTTCATCTTATTCCTTGTCGGTTCCTGATTCCAAAAACATATAGATATGATATGTTTGGATTAAAAACACGCTCAGAAAGTTAAAACAAAGAGAGGTACAGAAAAGCGTGCTATCCTTCTTAGCGCAACTACTACCCCGCTCTTCTTGTCAATTTCACTGCCTTTGCCATGAGCGGTGGACTGACGATGTTACGAGTATACGGTCTTGCTGAAAAATGGCAGCTACTTGACTAAATATTGTATTTTCGCCTTACGCGACTTGTTAACTTTAGTCACATCACGGTTTTTCCCTTTCGCGGTCAGAGGATAAGTGCCATTTTTCAAATAGTTCAACACGTTGTCATACAGAGTGTCGTCCATGATGATATTGATAGTCAATGAAAAACGAAGACTGGCTGACGGAATGAATTGTCGTGTTTGACACGAGTCACGTGACGTGTCAAGAAGCGTGGCGACCGTTTTCTCATTCCACACACACACAAAAAAAAAGAAAATAAAAAACAAAAGTATAGGCTACATAGAACGGTAAATCTACGAAGCTAAATCACTTTTAAAAGTTTAGATTTGACACTGTAACCTTCACCCAGTTCAAGATCATCTTGAATAACATCTGTACAAAAATGAAAATAATTATACATATAACAAAAGAGGTGTGTGTGTGTTTGCGTGCGTGCGTGAGTGAGTGTGCACGCATGCGTGCGTGCATAATGTGTGTGTGTGTGTGTGTGTGTTTGAGAGATGGGGGGAGGAGAGAAAGTGTGGGGGGCGAGAGAGAGAGAGTGAGAGAGATCCAGAGTCACGTTTTCTACTGAGTTGACACACACTATAACAATAAAGTTAAAATAAATACTGGCATAGCTCTACATTGGTTAGAAAAGAGGGGGACCAGTTCGAGAGGGGGCCTATTTTGGATGCAAGGGGGGGACCAAAATCGCCCAGGGGGACCAGTCGAAAACGAGGCTGGATGTCTAAGGGGGGACCATTATAGAGCCGTTTTTGCCACGATTTGGTCCCCCGGGGGACTACTTCAGAGGGGGTACCGGACCGGAGCCTACACCGGCCATGACGACTCGCAACGCGAGGAACCAGGGGAGGAATCTAGGTTTATTTTGCGTGTTTTGGGCCTGCCGACCCTACTTGTAGTCCGATCCACAACCGGCACGTAGCTTCTTTTCGCAGGGCGAAACCGCCCCCCTCGTGACTTCATGTCCGCCATGTTTCAAGTGACAAAAAAGTAGAAACGATCTAACGAATAACTTTCATTTCAAGCACAGTCAAATAAAAAAAAATTAAAAAGTACAAAAGAAGGGGTGGAGAAAATGGCATTATCAAGACAGACTCAACTCGGATAAACTAAGAGGGACTTAATAACTACTGAAGATTGAGAGCACAGCGGACGTCCTGTAAATTCCCGATCCATGTTTTCCCCTTCCCATCTCTGCTTGTAACGCTACGCAACAGGATAAGAGATATCCTGAGGGTATAAGTGATACTCCCACATACGTTGCACAACCATAATTTAACGTTACCTTATGTACGGTCCAACCGGTGTGCAATGGGTGCACCCTCTCTCTCTCTCTCTCTCTCTCTCTCTCTCTCTCTCTCTCTCTCTCTCTCTCTCTCTCTCTCTCTCTCTCTCTCTCTCTCTCTCTCTCTCTCTCTCTCCATTTATAGTATTTACTTGTTGTTGATTTTCTTGCTTCGTTCCTTTGTGAAGTCACTTTCGCGTGAGGGGAGCTTTTGAATAGGCATGGGACATAAAAACCATTGGAGTTTTTCACCTTGCATGAGAGCAATCATGTATGCAAGAGGAATTTTCTAGGGGGGACAACTGGTTATCTCTCTTTCACACCATGCGGCGGTTTTGACATTTTTAGAAGAGAAGAACAAAGGACAAGATATGAGGCTGTAATCACATGACAGTTTTCGAGTTTGTTGAATATTCACTAAAATATTTGCTTCACTTCAAAGTACAAGTATGTTGAAGCTTTGTAAATGTTTAACACTATGCATGCTGCTTTTTTCTTGCATCGCTGTTTGGTTTCAAATAAAGTGTGTGCGTTCATTTTGATTCCTCCCGCCCTGGACACAGATGCATAAGACTTGTACATCATTTCTATCTCTTGAGTATCTGACGATGTTTTTAGTTTATCTAGTATTGAGTAAAAACGAGGGTCATTTAGCTTAAACCTCGATCCACATGGTCATATACCAAAAATCAACACCCTCATTGCTTGCTAATATAACCTTGAACGGTTGAAAACGACGTTAAACACCAAATAAAGAAAAGAAAGAAATTGCTTGCTACATGGTGAGCTGGAATTGTTTTTATGTATAAATTCATTCAAAATGCCCGCTGTGCATAAACAGAACGAGGCTGTTGGTTTGTGGTATCATCGTATGTGACCAAGTGGAGGGCTGGTCTTATCCCATGTTAAAACCTGGTCAGATCTGAGATGCTTCTTCTTTTCTGCGTTCGTGGGCTGAAACTCCCACGTACACTCGTGTTTTTTGCACGAGTGGAAGTTTACGTGTATGACCGTTTTTTACCCCGCCATTTAGGCAGCCATACGCCGTTTTCGGAGGAAGCATGCTGGGTATTTTCGTGTTTCTATAACCCACCGAACTCTGACATGGATTACAGGATCGTTTTCGTGCGCACTTGGTCTTGTGCTTGCGTGTACACACGGGGGGTGTTCGGACACCGAGGAGAGTCTGCACACAAAGTTGACTCTGAGAAATAAATCTCTCGCCGAACGTGGGGACGAACTCACGCTGACAGCGGCCAACTGGATACAAATCCAGCGCGCTACCGACTGAGCTACATCCCCGCCCCGGATCTGAGATGCTGAGCCAGACTGTTTTTTCTCGGTAAGGAGTGTGCCTTTAACCGGTGACATTCTAGCTCACCATATCCTTTTACCTCAATCTCCTATGTATGAATTTTGTCTCCCCACTGCCTATCATATTTCTGTACTAATACGTCGCTTGTAAAACATTTTAGAACAGTGATCGTTTTATTTGGGGTGACGAGATGTCCTAAGCCTGTCTCACGTCCGATACAGCTGAGGTGTCAGTGAAAGATGACGACACACCTGTAGCGCTTTACCTCGTGTCAAGTGGGGAGGTTATATGACAGGCTGGCTTTATTACCTGCCGATTGCATGTCCACGTCTGTGATGCTTGCCTGCCTGATGAGTGCGTTGACAGTTGCAGGGGTGATGGGCTCTGGGTTTGCTTTCGTTTTGCTGCTTTTTTTTTTACACCCCCGGTATAGGGGTGTGTATAGGTTTCGGTCGATGTGTTTGTTTGTTTGTTTGTTTGTGTGTTTGTTTGTTTGTGTGTTTGTTTGTTTGTTTGTATGTTTGTGTGTTTGTTTGTGTTCGCAAGTAGATCTCAAGAATGAACGGACCGATCGTCACCAAACTTGGTGAACAGGTTCTATACATTCCTGAGACGGTCCTTACAAAAATTGGGACCAGTCAAACACACGGTTAGGGAGTTATTGGTGGATTTTGGTTTTTTGGGGGGATCAACTACAGTTCAAGAATGAACGGACCGATCGTCACCAAACTTGGTGAACAGGTTCGATACATTCCTGAGACGGTCCTTACAAAAATTGGGACCAGTCAAACACACGGTTAGGGAGTTATTGGTGGATTTTGGTTTTTTGGGGGATCAACTACAGTTCAAGAATGAACGGACCGATCGTCACCAAACTTGGTGAACAGGTTCGATACATTCCTGAGACGGTCCTTACAAAAATTGGGACCAGTCAAACACACGGTTAGGGAGTTATTGGTGGATTTTGGTTTTTTGGGGGGATCAACTACAGTTCAAGAATGAACGGACCGATCGTCACCAAACTTGGTGAACAGGTTCGATACATTCCTGAGACGGTCCTTACAAAAATTGGGACCAGTCAAACACACGGTTAGGGAGTTATTGGTGGATTTTGGTTTTTCGGATATTCCCGGCGTTCTGTTACCGGCTATTTTTAGAAGGTCATCGCAGTGTCCAGAACGCTTTCCTTGGACCCGTAAGTTGTCCTCACTGTAAAAGTGCAAAGGTCGAATCAATTTATAGCCACGCGATAAATACACTCTCATCTATCTCTATATATTTATACAATAGATATAGATATATATATACGGCTTCTGTGTGTGTGTGTGTGTGTTTGAGTGTGTCTGTACAAAACACCTGTGTATTGCACAGTTCTGTTTGTGATGTGGTACCTAGGGCGTCGTCGACAAGTATGGGACTCGACATGATATGATCAGGAATGGCATTATGGCCCCTCAATCATGTTCGTGCTGTTCCCATTCCACGAGTCTGGAAGGGACCTAAGCTTGACGGGTCCATGGTTCGAAGCCGGCGTACAGTGCGCCACTCAAGCCGGGTATTCGGCTCTATTTAATCCACACGTGCTGAGCATGTTTTATATTATATACATGAGACGGTATTTACAAAAAATGCGGTCAGTAGGTGTTACAGAAAGAGTTATATTGATTTGTCTTTTTCTCCGCCTGTCTCTTTGTCCACTCAATCAACTCTTCTTCTTCTTCTTCTTCTTGGCGTTCGCAGAGGTTACACAATCAGTCCAGCACTGGTGATAAATGTTGTCGTTTTCTCCAACTCCTGTCGACTGCCGTATAATTTGGTCTGCAAGGGAGTTGGTGACGGCCACACTTCTTTTCGTTCCTCATCTAGTAAGGGACATCGCTGTAAGATGTGTTCCGCTGTTTGGTCCTCTTGACCGCAGGCACAGGTTGGTGATGGCGCCAGCTTGAACTTTCGGTTCATGTGAGCATTGAGCCTGTTGTGGCCAGTACGCAGCCTGATGAGGTTGACTTGCTGCTCTCTGGACATTGTGTGGTAGTCATCTCTGTTTGTCCTTGGCCTCATCAATGCCTTGATGATTGTCTTCTGCTCACTAAAGCTGACACTGTTTTCAGGTTGGTCTTCCACGGCTCCTTCTTTTGCCAGCTCATCTGCCCTTTCATTTCCTGGTATCCCACAGTGTGCTGGTATCCACTGGAGGACAACTCTTCTGGTTTGTCTGACCATCTGTAATGCTTTGGCCAGCTGTGGGAGTTTGTCGTTCTCTAGGGCCTGAAGGACTGAAAGGGCGTCCGAGAGGAAGACAACTTGGTAGCAAGGGTCTGCGGAGTCCTGAACGAAGGAGGCGGCCTGCATGAGAGCTTCTGCTTCTGCTTTATAGTTTGTGCAGTGTTTGCCAGTGGCAACGCTGGATGTAGCTGTATGTCCCCCAGGGAACTGGATGAGAATGCCTGCACCTCCATTGAGCACGGCGTTAGTTGCTGATCCATCGGTGTATACATGGATCCACGCCTCTTTTGGGTACTGTTCGTCGATCAGGGCTAAGGTGAGTGCCTGTCGAGCTGTGTCATTCTGATCTTCTCCTGAGGTAACATGTGGAACACTGGTGCAGATCTGGATGCCTGGTTTCTTTGTTGTCTTGGGGGTTTCCTCTTCTTCTTGAGTCAGAGGTAGAGTGTTCTGTGGAAGGACTTCCCTGTACTGTCGAGAAAGTCTCTTGCTCTCGTGTACAAAACTGCTCCGTTTAAGCCGGTTCTTGGTGAGGTTGCTCAGTCTGTGCTTCATGGGGTGGTCGGGTAGGCACTTGAGCTTCTCGGCCTGTACCATAGTCTTGGCTTCTCTTCTCTGACAGAGGGGTTGGATGGTGGTAAGCTTCTCCATTTCCTTGATGGGCGTGGATTTCATTGCACCAGTGATGAGTCGGAGGGCCTGGTTTTGCACACGGTCAAGGGTCTGCAGGTTTGTCTTGGCTGAGGTTGACCACGCTGTGGAGCCGTACTCGAGGTGGGGTCTGATTGTTCCCTGGTATACTGTCTTCAGTATCTTCTCGTTCGCTCCCCAGGTGGTACCTGCCAGCTTCCTGAGTATGGCTAGCTTGCGCCGGGCCTTCGTCTCTGCCTGTGCAATGTGTGGTTTCCAGGTCTGCCGCCTATCAAAGGTGACACCAAGGTACGTTGCTTCTTCATCCTCTCTCAGAGGAGTTCCACCAAGCTTAATGGTTCCGGCTTTCTGCTTTGGCGACAGTGTGAATAGGGTGGTGGAGGATTTCTCCTTGTTGATGGAGACGCACCAATCTTCTGCCCATGCGTTCAGCCTATCTGCCGCTTGCTGCATTCTGTAGGTGGCAGTACTTGCGTGCTCCTCCTTGCACCAGATCACAAGGTCGTCTGCGTAGAGAGCAGCTTTGATCCCCTTGGGCATCTCAGACACCAGATCGTCGATGAAGAGAAGGAAGAGTGTGGGGGAGAGGACTCCGCCCTGAGGGACGCCATGACGAAGGAGGAACTTCTTGCTTTTGGTCTGGTCGACGTTAACTCTTGCCCTGCGGTTATAGAGGTAAGAGCGAATCCACTGGTACATGTTGCTGGACACGCCTTTCCTCAGCAGTTTTACAAGGAGTCCATCTTTCCAGACCTTGTCAAAGGCCTTCTGAAGATCTATCCAGGTGACGAAGACCAGCTTCTGTTCCTGAAAGGCATCTTCAACTTCTTGCGCCAGGTAAGTGACCTGATCTTCAGTGCTGCGGAACTGTCGGAATCCAGCTTGCTCAGGGGCGAGGAGGTTCCTGGATTCCAGGTACCACCTGAGGCGCTCGTTCACAATTCTCTCCAGGGTCTTCACAACACAGCTGGTGAGGCTGATTGGGCGATAGCTGGTGGCCTTCTTTGGATCCTTCCCTTTTTTTAAGATGGGGATCATGATCGCTTCTCGCCAGAGTTGTGGTAGCGATCCTTCTTGCCAGCTGCTGTTGAAGACCTCGAGTAGCTTGTTCTCTGCTGCACTACCAAGGTGGGTTAGCATCTCGTTGGTGATGCCGTCTGGGCCAGGGGACTTCTTCGCCTTTGACTTTTTCAGAGCTGAGTGCAGCTCGTGGAGTGTGAGTGGTTGACTCATGGCGTCCACTGTCGACTGTCTGGCAGGTCTCTCTCTTTTCTCTCTTCTTGCTTCTCTCTGTTTCTCGGGGCTAACATGGAGGTTGCTCTCAGCTGCATAGCTTTCAGCAAATTGGTTGGCAGCATGCTTTCCAGTTAGCACCTTCCCGTTCTCTTCTAATGTGATCTTTCCTCTGCTGGTGTTCTCATCATTCAACTGCTTGGTGAGCCTCCAGAGCTTTCTGCCATCCTTCTCAAGGTTCAGAGAGCTTGTTTTCTCTTGCCAGCTTCTCCGTCTTGCCTGTAGCTTCTTTTTGAGAAATTTGGCTTTGGCTTCCTGGAGGCGGATGTTGTTGTTTTGTGACGGGTTGACTTCTGCTTCCCTTCTGGCGTCTGCCAGATCATCATCCAGTTCCTGCAATTCATTGCTCCAGTAGGGCTTATAGTCTCTCCTGGCACCCCTGGGAATGGACTCACGCGCTGCTCTGAGGATGCTCATGTTGAAGTCCTTCGCCACCATGTTGATGTCTCGACCCTCGACTCTGATGTCTTTGGTGAGTTCGCTGGTGCGGTGTCTAAAGAGGAACCAGTTCGCTCTTTTGTAGTTCCACCGTGGGAAGGAAGCTTCAGTGCAGGACTCCATGCCCAGGGTCAAAAAGACTGGCCGATGGTCACTTCCACCTAGCTGTTCTCCGACCTCTCTGCTGGTTAGCTGGTGCATGTCTTCCGTGCAGAAGGCTAGGTCAGGAGTTGATGTAGTGTGCCATCTTCTGGAGTAGAATGTAGGGCAGTCAAAGGGACTGTTCAAAAGGATGAGACCTTTGTCGTCCTGCCAGTTCTCCACCTCTTCTCCTCTCCGATCCAGGTGGTCATATCCCCAACTCTGTGAATGACTGTTGAAGTCACCCACCACGATGAAGTTGGAGGCCTTTGCAGGGATCGTGTCAAGGGCGAGGTGTCTATCATTGGGGCAGTAGAAGTTGACAAGATGGAATTCTGATGTCTTCGTCTGGATTCGAATCACCTGATATTCGGAGTCCTCCATGTGCGTTTCTATCAAACAGGCATTGATGTTGTTCCTGATGAGGGTCAGGATTCCTCCTTTGCTTCGGTCTGTTCTGTCGGACCTAAGGCATTGGTAGCCTCTCACTTTGAAGGACTTTTGGGGTGTCAGGTGCGTCTCCTGAATACAGCAGATGTTGATGTTCTTCTCATGCAGGATATGCTCCAACTCTGTCTTCTTGTTCAGGATACTTTCTGCGTTCCAGTGCATGACCTGAAAAGGTCGCTGCTGACTGGGTTTCTTCCTGGTTGTGGTGGTGCCAGTCACTTTCCTCCCGCGTCCCCTGGCGTGACAAGACGGACGGGAGGGACCTCCAGTAGTTGGGGCTGGGTCCCTTTGAGGCATGGGACCCGACGCTGCTCCACCCTGGGGGGTCCTCAATGGGCGAGCGCCATTTCCATCTGTGCTGGTTGATTGTGTCATCATTTGCGTAAGTGCGTGTACCCGTGGTTTGTTAGAATGCGCCGTGCGGCCCGGGTCCTCCGTCTTCAGCATTCGGGGTTTTCTGTCGGGGTTACCTCACCCTTAGCTCATGGCCCGTACGTCCTACCCTGAGAGCACAGGGGGGAGGATTTTCCGGGATCCCACCCGGAGCCAGTTTGGTCCGCGGCCGCAAGCGGCTGATCTCCGTATCTGAAGACCGTTCCCCTATCCGCCACCCGGGGACGCGCTGGGTTGGGGGTGGTCGCCCCACTGAAAATCCCACACTGGGTTAAGAAAGATCAGCCTGTCCCAGACTCAATCAACTTATTTTAACCACACTTGTTAGCAGTGCCTTCTCAGTTGGTGGCAGTGAGAATGGTAAGGACGGGGGTGTTTTTCCTATCTCGGAGGAATTTCTTTTTTTTTTGGGGGGGGGGGGGGCGTTCATTTTAAAGGCCATCCATGCCTCAGTTTATGTAATCAGTGACCGGCACGGTTGGCCTAGTGGTAAGGCGTCTGCCCCGTGATCGGGAGGTCGTGGGTTCGAACCGCGGTCGGGTCATACCTAAGACTTTAAAATTGGCAATCTAGTGGCTGCTCCGCCTGGCGTCTGGCATTATGGGGTTAGTGCTAGGACTGGTTGGTCCGGTGTCAGAATAATGTGTCTGGGTGAGACATGAAGCCTGTGCTGCGACTTCTGTCTTGTGTGTGGCGCACGTTATATGTCAAAGCAGCACCGCCCTGATATGGCCCTTCGTGGTCGGCTGGGCGTTAAGCAAACAAACAAACAAATGTAATCAGTGGAGCTTGTTAACTATTATTACTGTAACAGAAGTATGTAATGCACTCATGCACCTCAAGCAAACAGGAACCCGTGGAATTGATGGTCTGGACGGGAAGATTCTTAAATTAGCAGCCCCTGTACTTGCTGATTCTTTAACGTACCTGTATAATCTCTGTATAGACAAGTGTTATTTTCCAGTTGTGTTAAAGCAGGCTAAAGTTATTCCACTATTTAAGTCAGGGGCTAAAACAGAACCCTCCAATTACAGGCCAATATCTATTTTATCGGTTTTATCAAAGCCGTTCGAACAACATATTAACAAGTTTATTATGTCACATTTTAACGAAAATGCTTTATTTCACCCAAATCAGTCGGGGTTCAGAACTCATCATTCATGCCACACAGCACTTGTTTCTCTAGTTGATCAGTGGTTGAGCAAGATTAACGAAGATAAATTATGTGCTGCTCTCTTCGTTGACTTTGCTAAAGCATTTGATGTGATTCATCATGACCTACTTCTTAGGAAACTCGCACTGTACGGCCTTAGAAATAATACAATATCGTTAATCAAGTCTTTTCTTTTTGATCGAGTACAAGCTGTGTGCGCCAACGGCTCTATGTCCAGCATGCAGTCGATAGGTTACGGCATTCCTCAGGGATCTGTACTCGGCCCTCTTCTCTTCACCATTTACATTAATGACCTTCCCCTACACATAAGCAGTAACTGTGAACTCTTCGCTGATGATACCACTATTCACACTTCCCACTCAAATGTGAAGGTATTGTCAAAACAACTTCAAGAAAGTGTAAACGAGCTTTTAGCGTGGACCGAATTAAACCACATGGCTCTTAATCCAGACAAAACAAAAAGCATGCTTATTACCACCAGACAAAAACGCCAAAACTTAAAATCTAAACTTCCACCTTTAACGATTGATAATCACAGTGTTGAAGAAGTTAATAAACACAAAGTTCTAGGTGTTATTCTTGATAATAATTTATCGTGGACTGATCACGTTACAGGAGTATGTAAAGTACTTTCCAAGAGGCTTTACTTGTTGTCCAGAATAAAACACTTCTTGAACAGGCATGCCAGGCAACTTTTCTTTAACGCTCACATTCAATCAATCATTGATTATGCGTCAACACTTTGGGATTGTGCGAGTGCAAAAACTCTGAAACCTTTATTTAGTATACATAAAAGAGCAATCAAAGTTATTTTATTACAAGTCTCGGTTTCCAACGAAGACTATAAACTTCTAAACATCCTTCCTCCTAAATCAAGACTCATGTACAATAAAGGCGTTTTGATGCATAAACTCATAATTGGAAGAGCGCCTGCACCTCTTTCTTCTCAATTCACTTCCCACAATTTAAGAGACCCAACAAAAATGTATGCTCCTCGGCCTCGTATAGATCTTTTTAAGTCCAGCCTACTCTTTTCGGGGACTAATCTTTGGAATTCACTTCCAAGCGGTATCAGACATTCCGTCAATGCCAAGACTTTTAAAGACAGATATTTCTCATTCCTTATACATGGCACATTTGTTCTCACGTAGCCTGAACATGTTTATATTGTTGATGCCTTATTTTTACCTTTTACACGTTTCAGTAGATACATGTACCTAATTAATTTCATAACATGACTTATGTAACAATGCTACATTGTTATTATTTGCAACGTAGTTGTTCCATTGATTCCTCAGTTCACAGAATTTTTCTTTCCTCGAAGTTGCACACGTTTTTGCTTGATTGATACAGTTTTCATTATGCCTTTGACAATACTATGTCATGTTCGCTTGTATGTTTTTAGTCTGTTAATCGTTTGCTTGTTCATTGTTTGTTTTTATTACTTCTTTAATTGATATTCCAACATTTTTTAAACGTATTATCATTAGATTAAACCCTCCCATGGGCGAGGGCTGGATGTAAAAAAGCACCTGTTTGCTTATGCCACTACCCTCGTAAATAAAGAATTTGTCATTGTCATTTGTCATTGTCTCTCTCTCTCTCTCTCTCTCTCTCTCTCTCTCTCTCTCTAAGATTCCATGTAAAGCATACAAAGTTCTCTATAATTTAGATTGTAATGGCAAAATTACATGGGCGACGGATGTTCAAAAGTGTTTGTTCTCTCATGGGTTTGCAGATGTATGGTACAACCAAGGGGTGGACAGTATTGGTGGATTTTTGAAATGTTTTAGACAACGATTGATAGATTGCAGATGGCAAGACTGGAACGACCATATGCAAAGCAGTGATCGATTTTCTACATACAGATTGTTTAAGACCGGAAGCAGTACTGAAGCGTATATAGATATGGAAATGAACAGCTATGTGAAAAGTGCATTAACTAAATTTAGGTTCGGTGTTTCGGATCTCGCTGTACACAGATGTAGGTATAGTGTACGGAGTGAGGAAGATTTGTTGTGTCGTCTGTGTAAATTGGCTGAAGAAAATGAAATACACTTTATGTTTTGCTGTCCTGCACTACGTGACCTAAGAGTATTATTGATAAAGCCAAAATATTATAATCATCCATGTATGTACCGATATACTTTGCTTATGTCTACTGGAAATGTCAGTCAAATATCCAAATTAGCACAATACATTTATCAGGGAATGAAAAGATTAATCACTGTGACATGATTTATGTACACATGTATTACTGTTTGATGTGTACAAATTTGGGGCATTTATGAAACACAATGTTTTACTATGATTATGTTGTATATGGGCGCATACCCTTCAGAAGGGGCTCTGGCCTAAAACTGAATAAACTTTCGTATTCGTATTCTCTCTCTCTCTCTCTCTCTCTCTCCATTTCTCTATATCTCTCTCTCTCTCTATATATATATATATAATATATACTAGAATGAATACCCGCTTCGCCGGGTAGCCGGCTTCGCCGGGAAGAAGTACTTAGAGCCGTACGCCGGCTTCGCCGGGTCCGAACAATGGACCCGCCAAGCTTAGGTCCCTCCCAGATTCGTGGAATGGGAACAGCACGAAAATGATTCAGTGGCCATAATGCCATTCCTGACCATATCGAGTCCCATCCTTGTCGACGAATGTAACCGTGTTAATCACCTTTGGAGGCGAACTCCACTCAAACAGGACTGAGCAATTTAGAGCTTATCTCTAAGCCCTTTTGAACTGTTATGGCTTCTGAAAGGAAGGCCAGTACATAAAATTACACAAAAGCCGCCAGACCACATCACAAACAGAACTGAACAATGCACAGGTGTTGCTCACATAAAAACACACACACACACACACACACACACACACACACACACACACACACAGAGAAGCCGTATCTATAGAGAGATAGATGACAGTGTATTTTTCGCGTGGCTATAAATTGATTCGACCTTTGCACTTTTACAGTGAGGATAATTTACGGGTCCAATTTACGTTCTGGACACTGCGGTGACCTTCTAAAAATAGTAACAGAACGGGAATATCCGAAGATGCCTCCCTCAAACTACAGTGCACCATACGAAGGAAGGGAGGTAAACGCTGAAAACCTGGAGAAGATGAGAAGATAAGGAAGAGTTACTTATAATGGTGAAATGAACACAAAAACCAAAATCAGTTCAGCGCTGCGCGCTGAGAGCACGTGTTGAAATATCTCATCGATGATATTGTGTCCGGGGTGTAGCTGAATACGGTGTCCAAATTTGAAAAAGATCCACCGAGAACTTTGGCGTTGTGATGTGGTGTAGCGGCTATGGTGTGTCGGTATGGGGGCCCGGGTAGCTGAGGTGGAACCAAAATCGGTTCAGCGCTGCGCGCTGAGAGCACGTGTTGAAATATCGACCAGGTTGTGTCCTGTACCGGGTCAACCTGAATATGCCCACCAAATTTGAAGCAGATCCATCGAGAACTTTGGCCGTGCATGGCGAATACACAAATACACAGATACACAGACACACAGACACAAGTCGTATATATATATAGATACTAGAGGAATACCCGGCTTCGCCGGGGTGAATCGCGAGACAGAGACAGACAGCGTGGCGGTTCATCACAATCACCTTTGCAGGCGAAGTCCTGTCAAACGGGATTGAGAATTTTTGAGCTTATTTCTTAGCCCTATATTATCTGTTGTGGCTTCTCAAATGCCAGAACATACAGACAGACAAAAGCCGCTAGACCCCATCACAAACAGAACTCTACAATCCACAGGTTTTTGCCCACACACACACACACACAAACACACACACAGAGAAGCCGTATATATATATATATGTATATCTATATCTATAAATATATAGAGATAGGTGAGAGTGTATTTTTCGCGTGGCTATAAATTGATTCGACCTTTTCACTTTGACAGTAAGAACAACTTACGGGTGCAAGGAAAGCGTTCTGGACAGCGCAGTGACATTCTAAAAATAGTAACTCAGAAACGGGAATTTGGGGTGAACGGCGCGAGACAGAGACAGACAGCGTGGCGGTTCACCACAATCACCTTTGAAGGTGAAGTCCTGTCAAACGGGATTGAGAATTTTAGAGCTTATTTCTTAGCCCTATATTATCTGCTGTGGCTTCTCACATGCCAGAACATACAGACAGACAAAAGCCGCTAGACCACATCACAAACAGAACTCTACAATACACAGGTTTTTGCCCACACACACACACAAACACACACACACACAGAGAAGCCGTATATATATATGCATATCTGTATCTATAAATATATAGAGATAGGTGAGAGTGTATTTTTCGCGTGGCTATAAATTGATTCGACCTTTTCACTTTGACAGTAAGAACAACTTACGGGTGCAAGGGAAGCGTTGTGGACAGCGCAGTGGACAGCGCAGTGACATTCTAAAAATAGTAGTAACTTACAAACGGGAAAGCCACACGAAGGAAGGGAGATAAACGCCAAACACTGGAGAAGATAAGGAAGAGTTACTTATAATGGTGAAATGAACACAAAAACCAAAATCAGTTCAGCACAACGCGTTGAGAGCACGTGTTGAAATATCTCATCGATGATATTGTGTCCGGGGTGTAGCTGAATACGGTGTCCAAATTTGAAAAAGATCCACCGAGAACTTTGGCGTTGTGATGTGGTGTAGCGGCTATGGTGTGTCGGTATGGGGGCCCGGGTAGCTGAGGTGGAACCGAAATAGCTGAGGTGGAACCAAAATCGGTTCAGCGCTGCGCGCTGAGAGCACGTGTTGAAATATCTCATCGATGAGGTTGTGTCCGGGGTCTCTCTGAATAAGCCCACCAAATTTGAAGCAGATCCATCGAGAACTTTGGCCGTGCATGGGGAATACACAGATACACAGACACACACACAGACACACACACAGACACAAGTCGTATATATATATATATATAGATCCCATGAGCTGCTTCTTTGTCTCTGTAATGCTACTATGGGTATATATGTTGTATTTTTCGGCTTCAATAAATACATAATGGGCTCAAAAAAATATATCATAGTACCGATTCCGGTTTGGCCGAGGAATTATACTTCTGCCTACACTTGACACTGCACCGAACATGTTTCAGTGGATTGATGAAGAGCATTGCTCACATGGCTAAACAAAAGAAAACACAACATTCACAGAGGACAAAACCATGATACGTATCTGTGGTATGCGATACAATAAACAAAGCGTTTATATTTACACTTTGGGTGCAGGTCGAGTAAAAAAAGAACAAAAGCGAAGAATCAACTGATAGTGACAGCAAACGAACCTCGCTGTTCATTTGAGGTGAAGCTAGAGTAACCTCCCTTCCTCCGTGTGTTCCAACAAGCAAAGATGCACTGTTACGAGTGTACCTTTTTGACTAGTCGCTTCGCTTCGTCATCCAGCACAGGCTGTTTCATCCATTTTTCGAGCATGTCCAACTTTTTTGCTTTACACTGACGTAAGTTCATTGTTATATGAAAGTATCCAAGAGCTCAACAAACGTGTATTTCATCCTGATGGAGTAAAATCAGTCCAAACGGTATTCAACACGCTGTTTCAAGGAGCAGCCATTACACCGTTTTAGACAGAATTGACGCTACCGGTATGGGTTGATTAACGCAAGCACGATCGAACAAATTAACTAAGAGATATATTTCACGAACATGAAATGACTGCTTAAATCTAAAGGAAGTTATTCAGTAAAATGTTAGTTTATTTTCGCAATTCTACACTCCAACACAAAAATTAAACTAGAATTGGGATCCGAGTTAACCAAACCGGTGTTGGCAACGGTAGCTTGGAACTGTGATCTTGGACGGACTCAGAACCTAAATCGAAACTGTCTTTGATTCAATGAAAACTTTCATTGTGTGTGCTTTCTTTACTATCTTGAAACTAAAATGCATTCAAAAGCAAATCGAACAGTGGTTTGAATGTAGATTTAACACACATTTACGGATGCACTTGTTTGCACTTCATTTCTTCGGCGACGTGGCTTTGGCATGGGGTAGTGAAGAGGAACACACCTCGCTGGCTCACCTATTTTACACACCACAGACAACTACAGTGCTTTATTGTGGTCCACGTTGTCTTTGGTGTACGCATGGGATATACAGCTTACAACACGAGTGTTTTTTTTATATGGCTTGTATTTCAGTCAAGACCCAGCGGGAATATCATCGGGATTCACTCGCCAGAGGCTCGTGAATCCCTATGATATTCATCCGCTGGGTCTTGACTGAAATACAAGCCATATAAAAAACCACTCGTGTTGTAACCTATACATATCTCACTCACTTCTTTTTTATATTTAGTCAAGTTTTGACTAAATATTTTAACATCGAGGGGGAATCGAAACGAGGGTCGTGGTGTATGTGCGTATGTGTGTGTGTGCGTGCGTGTGTGTGTGTGTGTAGAGCGATTCAGACTAAACTACAGGACCGATCTTTATGAAATTTGACATGAGAGTTCCTGGGTATGAAATCTCGGAACGTTTTTTTCATTTTTTTGATAAATGTCTTTGATGACGTCATATCCGGCTTTTCGTGAAAGTTGAGGCGGCACTGTCACGCCCTCATTTTTCAACCAAATTGGTTGAAATTTTGGTCAAGTACTCTTCGACGAAGCCCGGGGTTCGGTATTGCATTTCAGCTTGGTGGCTTAAAAATTAATTAATGACTTTGGTCATTAAAAATCTGAAAATTGTAAAAAAAAATAAAAAATTATAAAACGATCCAAATTTACGTTTATCTTATTCTCCATCATTTGCTGATTCCAAAAACATATAAATATGTTATATTCGGATTAAAAACAAGCTCTGAAAATTAAATATATAAAAATTATTATCAAATTTTTTTTTCGAAATCAATTTAAAAACACTTTCATCTTATTCCTTGTCGGTTCCTGATTCCAAAAATATATAGATATGATATGTTTGGATTAAAAACACGCTCAGAAAGTTAAAACGAAGAGAGGTACAGAAAAGCGTGCTATGCAGCATAGCGTAACCACTACCCCGCTCTTCTTGTCAATTTCACTGCCTATGCCGTGAGCGGTGGACCACGAGTATACGGTCTTGCTGCGTTGCATTGCGTTCAGTTTCATTCTGTGAGTTCGACAGCTACTTGACTAAATATTGTATTTTCGCCTTACGCGACTTGTCTTTCTTTTCCAAGCGTTGAAACAAGGACTTGCGCAAGATACAGGTGGGGGATGGCATGGAACATAAAAATCGAACCAAGCGAACTCTTATCTTCAAAGCTGATCTTGTCACTGTCCCATCACACCGCCCTGATATGGCCCTTCGTGGTCGGCTGGGCGTTAAGCAAACAAACTGTCCCATCATGCACTAAGGGCTTCTCAGTTTCACCACGAAGAAATCTTAACCAGGGATCCACCTTGCCCCCCTCGAGAGATAAAGCGGTGGAAAGTTTTAATCACGCTGTAAAGAAAAGTCAGATGGTACAGCTTTATGAATTGTTCAAGGTTTAGCTGACGTGTTTCAGATAGCCATAACATCGCACCACCATCGTACTTTTATTTTTACGCTCGTGATTTACGCGTGCGGGCGCTTCTTATAATGGCTGCCCCCTCCAAGGCAGCTTGGAGTGCAATTAAGTAGTCACATTTCAACATATGCTGCTGTTTTGCGTAACTGCCTTGTGTGTGCGTGTAAAAGTGGTTCATTCTATCTATCACCATTGATCAGTAGCAGCCCTACCTCCCCACCCCCCCTCCCCCCCCCCCCCCCAACACCTCGTCTCCTTCCTTCTTGTTCTCGTGTTTTAATACATTGATAGAGTGAAACAGGGAAAGCGACCATTAGGCTACGATATACTTACCATCTGTGTGTCATCTTGATGCTGACGGTCCCTCTCCTCCTCGTCCCTCTCCTCCACCTTCTTCTCCTCCAGCTCACCATCAACATCTTCTGTTTTGTCCTCCTCCTTCTTCTCCTCCCCACACCCCCCCCCCCCCCCTCCTCCTCTATCAACATCTTTTTCGTTGTCGTCATCGTCCTCCTCTTCCTCCTCCTCCTTCCCCCTCCTCCTTCCCCTCCTCCTCCTCCTCCTCCTTCCCCTTCTCCTCCTCCTCCTTCCCCCTCCTCCTTCCCCTCCTCCTCCTCCTCCTCCTCCTCCTCCTTCCCCTTCTCCTCCTCCTTCCCCTCCTCCTCCTCCTCCTTCCCCTCCTCCTCCTCCTTCCCCTCTCTATCAACATCTTCTTTTTCGTCGTCGCCCTCCTCCTCGTCCTCCTCCTCCTTCCCCTTCTCCTCCTCCTCCTTCCCCTCCTCCTCCTCCTTCCCCTCTCTATCAACATCTTCTTTTTCGTCGTCGCCCTCCTCCTCCTCCTCCTCCTCGTCCTCCTCCTCCTCCTCCCTCCTCCTCCTCCCCATCCTCCTCCCCCCCTCCTCCTCCTCATTCTTCTAAACTATTCATCTTCGTCGTTGTCCTCTTGTTCCCTCTTGTTTGTCTTTTTATATTTAGTCAAGTTTTGACTAAATATTTTAACATCGAGAGGGAATCGAAACGAGGGTCGTGGTGTATGTGCGTGTGTGTGTGTGTGTGTGTGTGTGTGTGTGTGTCTGTGTGTGTGTGTGTAGAGCGATTCAGACTAAACTACTGGACCGATCTTTATGAAATTTGACATGAGAGTTCCTGGGTATGAAATCCCCGAACGTTTTTTTCATTTTTTTGATAAATGTCTTTGATGACGTCATATCCGGCTTTTCGTGAAAGTTGAGGCGGCACTGTCACGCCCTCATTTTTCAACCAAATTGGTTCAAATTTTGGTAAAGTAATCTTCGACGAAGCCCGGGGTTCGGTATTGCATTTCAACTTGGTGGCTTAAAAATTAATTAATGACTTTGGTCATTAAAAATCGGAAAATTGTAAAAAAAAATAAAAATGTATAAAACGATCCAAATTTACGTTTATCTGATTTTCCATCATTTGCTGATTCCAAAAACATATAAATATGTTATATTCGGATTAAAAACAAGCTCTGAAAATTAAATATATAAAAATTATTATCAAAATTAAATTGTCCAAATCAATTTAAAAACACTTTCATCTTATTCCTTGTCGGTTCCTGATTCCAAAAACATATAGATATGATATGTTTGGATTAAAAACACGCTCAGAAAGTTAAAACAAAGAGAGGTACAGAAAAGCGTGCTATCCTTCTTAGCGCAACTACTACCCCGCTCTTCTTGTCAATTTCACTGCCTTTGCCATGAGCGGTGGCCTGACGATGCTACGAGTAAAATGGCATTGCGTTCAGTTTCATTCTGTGAGTTCGACAGCTACTTGACTAAATATTGTATTTTCGCCTTACGCGACTTGTTACATTTAGTCAAGTTTTGACTAAATCTTTTAACATAGAGGGGGAATCGAGATGAGTGTCTGTGTCTGTGTGTGTCTGTGTGTCTGCCTGTCTGTCTGTCTGTCTGTCTGTCTGTGTGTAGAGCGATTCAGACCAAACTACTGGACCGATCTTTATGAAATTTGACATGAGAGTTCCTGGGAATGATATCCCCGGACGTTTTTTTCTTTTTTTCGATGAATACTTTTGATGACGTCATATCCGGCTTTTTGTAAAAGTTGAGGCGGCACTGTCACACCTTCATTTTTCAATCAAATTGATTGACATTTTTTTTAAAGCAATCTTCGACGAAGGCCGGACTTTGGTATTGCATTTCAGCTTGGTGGCTTAAAAATTAATTAATGACTTTGGTCATTAGAAATCTGAAAATTGTAATTATTTTTAATATAAAACGATCCAAATTTACGTTCATCTTATTCTACATCATTTCCTGATTCCAAAAACATATAAATATGTTATATTTCGATTAAAAACAATCTCTGAAAATTCAAAATATAAAAATTATGATCAAAATTAAATTTCCGAAATCGATTTAAAAACAATTTTATCTTATTCCTTGTCGGTTCCTGATTCCAAAAACATATAGATATGATATGTTTGGATTAAAAACACGCTCAGAAAGTCAAAACGAAGAGAGGTACAGAAAAGCGTGCTATGCAGCACAGCGAAACCACTACCGCGCTGAACAGGCTCGTCAGTTTCACTCCGTTATGCACAAGCGGCGGACTACGGTCATTGTGAAAAAATGCAGTGCGTTCAGTTTCATTCTGTGAGTTCCACAGCTTGACTAAATGTAGTAATTTCGCCTTACGCGACTTGTTGTATCTGCCCCTCCCCCTTTGCTCTTTAATCTTTTTGTTTTCCTTCTCATTTCCATCGTCAAAGTGTACGTTCCTCCAAACAGCCAGACATACAGACCTCTACACATGCAGCTGGATAGATAGATAGATAGATAGATAGATAGATAGATAGATAGATAGATAGATAGATAGATAGATATAAGAAAATGGTTAAGTTGTATAGCTCTTTGTTCGAACATGAATGATAAAGATATGTGTCTGGTGTCTTTGAACTGTCATGATAAAACAAAATGTAAAAAAGAAACGTACACACAGAGAACAGCCTTTTTACCACACACGAACAGACGGTTAAATAATGAATGATAAATAAAGTGTTCCACAAAAAACTTTTATTGTTCTTCTTGGACACAACAACTTCTAGAGAGCACTGACCTCTTGCAGTCAACCCCCTGAAGTTAAAGAATGTCCCCAAGTCAGCTCGTTTGAAATTAGTCGCGTTGCCGGTATTGTTTGCTCGTAAACAATTAAAATGCCTTTCCCCAACGCCTTCTTGAAGGCCATCTGATGGGTGCTATTTTCCCCGTAATAGCCTCCCCTTTGTTGAAGCTGTCGCTCGGTGTTTTGGCAATTACAGTGTATTGCTGGTTGCGCCATTTACGCTCGTTATCTCTATAATTGTCACGTGTTTCCTGCCGTTTGAATCAGTTTTCAAGCAAAATATTTGTATCTTGAATAACGCTACACAATTTTCCTCTCTGGTTTGAGGGCCGTGGTGCTTTTCTTCCCGCCGCGTTTGATAAAAATGAGATTTAACGTCCTCACGGGCAGCGTCGGTTCTTTACCAATGCTGTAGAGATATGTTATGTGGGATAAGGATAGGGGTTATTATGTGTTTTGTGTGAAACAGTGTTACCTTGTAGAGTTTTGGTGTGTTGTCAATGACAAGGAGGCCGTAAATTTACGGCCAAATGACGGCCAAATGTACTTCAGTTCAAGGGACTTCTGCTCTTTGCTATGTATGTGATTGTCTTCCCGCAGGGTTCATTCTCCGTGAGCTCAAGCAAACCAACATTTTATTACCTTTTGCATGCGAGAGAAGCATCACACTAACTTACTCTGTTGCACACCGAACAACAACAGTGCTATTCTTTACATCGCTCCAGTGAATTTAAGAGCCAGGTCGAGGGTTTTCGATGCATTCGCGCTACTAAAATTAATAGTCTGCATGCACAACTATGACCTAAAAATGACCCATGATCAATGTTCGTGAACAGGGATCAAGATTCAACCCCTTCAGTTCTTGCATTTGTCTCGAACAGCTTTAACTGTCGAAGAGACATAAACAATAATAACCAACCAACAGTAAATAAAAAATATGTATTAAAAATAAGAAGCATTATTACCAATTCAGTGCCCCATATGGCTTTTTGACCAATCAGGACGGATTCTAGGTGACCCTCTAAATGTTATAGGGGAAGGGCTCCTAATATGGACCACCACCAACTAACGGCGCTAGAGCGCTCAAAAAAGTTTTATTCGCTGTGTTCACCCTCTTCGGATAACTTGCACATGTCAAAACAGTTGCAGAAACACAAATCTCAAAACCGTTAGGCTTTTTCTCTTTTTTCACTGTTGGCAGCGTTCACTCTAAATTTGCCGCCTAAAACGGACTCGTTTCTGTCTACAGCCAAGTTTTTATCAAACAGAAATGGCTATATATGACAGGTAAAACCGTATTTGTTACATTTTAGCAGTGTTGACCCCGAGTTTCTACTGCAAACAAAAAATAATAGCAAAATCTCAAAGTATGTGCGAGTCCCCTAATATGGACCACCTTCAACAAATCGAAGAAAATAAAAGCTAAAGGCTATTTTCATTAATTCATTAAGAAGCTTGCTGGTAATAACCTATAACTAGCCCTCGAAATTTAAAAAAATATATCAAAAAGTCTTCTTTTCGTGGAAGTTGATAATTTCCCTTATTTTCACTCTGTTTTTGATAAGCTTCTTTAGTTTCCTGGTGTGCTTCAAATAATGCTCTCATCAACCCGAAACAGATAAATCTAAAGCATATTTGAATTAGTCTGACTTGTACACTAAGTTGTATCATGTTATTTTGAAGTATTGGGGGCTTTTTACAGTGATTCGTGAAGGCCGCTTCACTGGTCCATATTAGGCGCCCAGGCTCCTAATATGGACCATTTGTGATTTTTTTTCTGTATTTAATTTTTGCTGAATGTCTATCAAAGCTATTTCACTCTAATTAGGCCTAACGGTTTAACCTAAGAGAGAAGGACTACCAAACACAAAATGAAACTTCTTCGCAAGAAAACAAGCTAGTTATCAGCATGAAACAAAAAGTGGTCCATATTAGGAGCCCTTCCCCCAACGTTCAGGCAGGGACCCTTTTTGTTTATCAAGCTAAAAATAAACAAGACAAAGTAAACATTTAAATCAGCAATATCAGTGTGATTTATTCTAAAGAATGACACTTCAAATGCTGTCAGATAATACTCTCTTTATCTAAAAAATACCAAAAAGCGAGTTTTGTCGGTGGGTGCTTTACGGAACAGCGAGGCACCGCCCATCCTCTGAGTGTGCAATGCCGACTCGCTCACTTGAAATCTAAATTATCAAAGTTCGGAAAATCAAGTGAAATTGGGTCACTCGCTTTACGTCAAATGTATCTTTACGTCATTGCCCATCCGTCTGGAGTCGGTTCTAAATCTGTCGCTCTCTGTTCAACAAGAAAAAGCGAAGCAACCGAAACGCATGTTCAACATTCTCGAAGTCGGACATCCGGGTAACAAACCACGTGATTTCATTGACAACCGCAGCGGCCATGTTAGCGTGGTTGAAAGAAACAACATGCCGAAGAGTTGTTGTGTATCCGGATGTACAGTAAATAACCTTCGTGGTTGAAAACGACGTTAAACACCAAATAAAGAAAAGAAAGAAAGAAAGTCAAGCATTGTCAAAAGTATATATGCAGGTGTTATGCTATGATAACAGGGCCGGACTAGGCTAAGAGGAGGGGGGGGGGGGGTTGCCAGTGGTGGTCCAGGGGGATGTTCCTCCTAGCGGGGTCAAGGGGCAGAGCCCCCTGAAGCTTATGGGTAGGTCATATTCTGAGATAGGAAAATGGTCGCTCCTTGCATGAAACGGCAAAAATAAACAATAATAAAAAAAAAATTTAAATAAGTGAGGTACATGTTTAGGCTAGGGGGGGAGGGGGGGTTGCGCAACCCCCATAACCCCCCCCCCCCTCCCCCGGTAGTCCGGCCCTGGATAACCCAACCCACCACACACTTTACTGTTTGTTTTCTTTGTATATTTGTTTCTTTTTGGAAATTTGGTGCGCAGATAAAGGCAAGGGAACAGAAAAGAGAAGAAAGAGATTGATGTGTGAGCGTGGAAATGGCACAATTGTTGATGCTAACGCTGTAGTAATGAATTGAAAGAATTTCTCACATTTTGGAAGTTATATGGAAGTAGTTATTCAAAATGCCCCCCTGGGTTATGGACTAATGAAACTTGAACTTGAACTTGAGCTTATGCAGAATTAGTTGAAAATGTCTAATGCATGCAACAATTGATAATGCTGATCATAAATTTGTGTGGTTTAAGTGGATGCGGGAGGTTGTTGCTCATGATCAAATAAGTGGATAACTTTATGTAACAGGAACATGAAGCAACAAAACCGGATGTGTCGAAGCCAAAGAAAGGGCGTGTGAATACGTGTGCTATGTTACATTTCAGTGAACATTATATCAGCGGAGCAGCCATTAAAATTGGCAATCTAGTGGCTGCTCCGCCTGGCGTCTGGCATTATGGGGTTAGTGCTAGGACTGGTTGGTCCGGTGTCAGAATAATGTGACTGGGTGAGACATGAAGCCTGTGCTGCGACTTCTGTCTTGTGTGTGGCGCATGTTAAATGTCAAAGCAGCACCGCCCTGATATGGCCCTTCGTGGTCGGCTGGGCGTTAAGCAAACAAACAAACAAACAAAAAGCTGCATCAAATCTACAGTAAAACCTACAGCTTTTGTGTTTCTGTTTAGGCATTGGAAAATAATGTATTATGAAGTGGTGTAATATGTTGCTGAAAAGAAGGTGTTCAAAATGATTAAGACTGGCCATCACTCCATAGCAGAGAATTCGTGTTCTTCAGGTTCAGTATTACAACATGTATAGCCATGAATTGTTTAATGTGTGTAGCATTTTCCCCCATGTAGTGTAGAAAGTGGAATTATTTTCATTGTATTTCATGCACATTGACTTTTTTTGTCTCGTTGAAGATTTTGCACTGCGACTCACAGCTTATAGTTGAACTTTGTGATTTAATTTTCAAGAAAATGTGTTCAGAGCTCCCTTTTGAAATTATTGGTTTATAATTCCTTGTGATTAGGTACGATGAAATGGTGTGGACCATCGATTGAAGCATGCAATAGTTTAAGACAAATCCTGCATAGTGCAGAATGGCTGACAATTTTTGTTGCAGTATGTACTTGTTTTTTCTTATATTTTCTCGTCTTTTTTCTCTATTGTTTGTTTATTTTCTCTTATCGTTTTTATTCTCTGTTACTTTTGTAATGGTTTTTATTCCCAGTTTCTTGTTCATATTATTGTTGCAGTAAGTCTTTTGTGTTCTCAAGGCTTAAAACTGTTAAGAACTAATTGTTGTTGTTGTTGTTGATAATCTGGTCAAACAAGTTCTTTAAAAAACCAAATCATTTCCATAGTCCCGTTCACTTTTTACCTCAGAGCAGTTTTGTTGTGTCATGTTATTCTTGATCGTTCCGTTAGAACTCTAGCATGCCTGTATCAAGGTACGTATTCCTGAATTTTTTTTCTGATTTTATTTCACAACAGCTTGTTGTGTATCCTTTCTTTTTTCTTTTTAAACTTTATGCTTGCTTTGAGAAATGTAACAGCATTTGTTCTGATTTGTTTTAACTTGGGGGAAAAAATCTTCACATATCCATTGTTATCAACATCTCTGAGTTACATGTAGTTAGTGTTAGTCCTTTTCCTGCACTTTTATCATTCCTCTTGTGATGTGTTTGTGATAAAACAAGGGTGGCTTTTTCATTTTAACTTGACAAGATAACACTGAGTTTGAAGATTTTGTTCCTTGCCGATCTGTTATCCCCTTTAGATGTTTTAATGTCTCCCACTGCAAAAGGGCAATATCACATGTGGAAAGGGCTGCTTAGCCTGTAAATAAAAGACCTTTAGGCGAAACTGAGAGGTTTTTAATTTCCAAGTCAGTTAAACCATATACAATGCTCTATGGTGACAATTATTACCATCAACACTTTCTTTGGCAACAAAACAAAAAGTTTGCCGACCTACCGACCCTATTTGTTGTGGACATGTTACTCTAAACAGAATTTTTTTAAAATGAAAATGCACGCACGTTGGTCCACAGTTTATCGATTATCACCCCCAATCGACTGGCAATGAACACAAAGAAAAGCATTGTAGTTTTCAGTAAAGAAAAACGATCAAAGTATAAATTTGAACTTACGTGGACTTTTGATCAAATAGTTACAAGTACACATCGTGGTATTCCAATGTCGGCCATTGTTTGGGATTGTTTGTCCACGCGTCGGCTGGTTCCTTAAAAGGACACTTATCCACTCCAACCAACTCCAGCTTAGCCAAATACCTTGTTCTGGCTTCAACAGGCAACCCTTCTTGATAGTCGTACGACATTTTGTCTGAGTCTGAGTGTGCTTCTTTCAACCACGCTCTCTGTAGTCAGGGAGGTCACGTGGTTTCCGGTTTACTTGTGAC
>NC_090245.1:9215029-9227529 GCF_037325665.1 Littorina saxatilis | reverse complement strand
TGTGACTTGGAATAATAGGCCGTGAAAGGTAAATATGCGCCGAAATGGCTGCAATCTACTGGCCGTATAAAATTTCATCTCACACGGCATCACTGCAGAGCGCCTAGAACTGTACCCACGGAATATGCGCGATATAAGCGTCATTGATTGATTGATTGATTGACTTGATTTGATGACGGGTTTCTCTGTGCCACCCTGTTTCATCCCCTGCCTGATAGCTGTGGTCAAGTGGTTGGGAGTGTTTGCTCACTAACAGGTGACAAGCTTTTGGTCTTGTTTCTCAAGAGATTACACCCTAGTTGACTGCACCTCGTATGTTCCAGCCAAACAGCGACTCTAACTTACGGACTTTATTACAGCAGGATCATGGAATAGCGTTGAATCCAACACACATGTACCAGATACATTGAATTAATGTGTCTGCCTTTGTAACCTTTTAAGCTCTTTCACTGCATTGAAAGAAGAGGAGTGAACGAACGAACTCTCTTCTCCCGTGTGTCTGGAACCTTTAGCTTTTGACGATCTTCAGGAGAGTATGTGCAAGCGTGATACACGAGGTTATAAGCTCAACTGTCGAACAGTGTAGATATTTTGCCTGTGCAGGTGTGCCTCATCGTTCCTTTCCATTACTCGACGTTCCGTGAAATTTATTGATCTGTATCGATTTCAGTGAAAAACAGGAACTATGGTCTCTGACTTTGCAACGCTGGCTGAAGCTTTTGCAATTTGGTCTGACCTTCTGAAAACAATGAACCAAGTTATTGCTAATCGACAGATACCGTTGATTGATTGATTGATTGATTGGTTGGTTGGTTCGTTGGTTGTTTGATTGACAGTTTTACTTCAAACCGACCTGATTGTGTATGAGTGTGTACGATAGATCCAAAGCGGCTTACAGATCGATTCGTTGCCATTGGTGCTATCGTTGTCCTCAATCGTGTCAGTGTCGGTGAACGAAAAAGCGACTTCATCGCTCTGTGTTCAGTAACAAGCAGTTCATGGTTAGGGTGGTCTTACCGCTGTTTCTTAGTGGCTGCACGCCCCTTGATAATGCTGGTCGTATAATCTTCGCTTCCTGTCACAGGGAGAGAGGGTGAAAAAAAGTGGGGTTTGGGGAGAGAGAGTTGTGTTGTAGTAGCAGAAGTGGAGACTGGGGATGGCGAGGGGTGAGGGTGTTTGAAGGGGATAGTGAGACTGAATTGTACAATACAATACAATACAATAAACTTTATTAAACTCTAAAAGAGAAATTGCATTGCTGAGCTTTTGTGTCCGCAACAAAACACACATAAAACATCCAAACATTGTGTGGTATATAATGGAAGTGAAGACTGGGTGGAGGGGGTGGGTGGGGGGGATACGTTGTTTTATGGTTGCAGAGCTGGAGAGGGGGGTAAACAAATAGGTGTAGGGAGAGAATGTATCTGTGGTAGCCAAAGTGACGACAAGAAAGGGAGGAAGGAGAGAGAGGGAATAAATTGAGAGTAAGCAGAGGCGAAGACCCATAGAGGGGGGAGTGATGGGAGGGAGAGAAAGAGGCATGAAAACCAGAAGGACAGAAAAGCCATAGAGGGGGAGTGGTGGAGGGAGAGAGGCATTAAGACCAGGACAGAAAAGCCATAGAGGGGGAGTGGTGGAGGGAGAGAGGCATTAAGACCAGAAGGACAGAAAATCCAGAGGGGGAGTGGTGGAGGGAGAGAGGCATTAAGACCAGAAGGACAGAAAATCCAAAGAGGGGGAGTGGTGGAGGGAGAGAGGCATTGAGACCAGAAGGACAGAAAAGCCATAGAGGGGGAGTGGTGGAGGGAGAGAGGCATTAAGACCAGAAGGACTGAAAAGCCATAGAGGGGGAGTAGTGGAGGGAGATAGACATTAAGACCAGAAGGACAGAAAAGCCATAGAGGGGGAGTAGTGGAGGGAGATAGGCATTAAGACCAGAAGGACAGAAAATCCATAGAGGGGGAGTGGTGGAGGGAGAGAGGCATTCAGACCAGGACAGAAAAGCCATAGAGGGGGAGTGGTGGAGGGAGAGAGGCATTAAGACCAGAAGGACAGAAAATCCAAAGAGGGGGAGTGGTGGAGGGAGAGAGGCATAAAGACCAGAAGGACAGAAAAGCCATACAGGGGCAGTGATGGAGGGAGAGAGCGAGGGGCATTAAGACCAGGACAGAAAAGCCAAACAGGGGGAGTGGTGGGGGGGAGGGAGGCATTGAGACCAGAAGAACAGAAAAGCCATAGAGGGGCAGTGGTGGAGGGAGGGAGGCATTAAGACCAGGACAGAAAAGCCATACAGGGGGAGTGGTGGAGGGAGGGAGGCATTGAGACCAGAAGGACAGAAAAGCCATAGAGGGGCAGTGGTGGAGGGAGAGAGGCATTAAGACCAGGACAGAAAAGCCATAGAGGGGGAGTGGTGGAGGGAGAGAGGCATTAAGACCAGGACAGAAAAGCCAGAGAGGGGGAGTGGTGGAGGGAGAGAGGCATTAAGACCAGGACAGAAAAGCCAAAGAGGGGGAGTGGTGGAGGGAGAGAGGCATTAAGACCAGAAGGACAGAAAATCCATAGAGCGGGAGTGGTGGAGGGAGAGAGGCATTAAGACCAGAAGGACAGAAAATCCGAAGAGGGGGAGTGGTGGAGGGAGAGAGGCATTGAGACCAGAAGGACAGAAAAGCCATAGAGGGGGAGTGGTGGAGGGAGAGAGGCATTAAGACCAGAAGGACTGAAAAGCCATAGAGGGGGAGTAGTGGAGGGAGATAGGCATTAAGACCAGAAGGACAGAAAAGCCATAGAGGGGGAGTAGTGGAGGGAGATAGGCATTAAGACCAGAAGGACAGAAAAGCCATAGAGGGGCAGTGGTGGAGGGAGAGAGGCATTCAGACCAGGACAGAAAAGCCATAGAGGGGGAGTGGTGGAGGGAGAGAGGCATTAAGACCAGAAGGACAGAAAAGCCATACAGGGGCAGTGATGGAGGGAGAGAGCGAGGGGCATTAAGACCAGGACAGAAAAGCCAAACAGGGGGATTGGTGGGGGGAGGGAGGCATTGAGACCAGAAGAACAGAAAAGCCATAGAGGGGCAGTGGTGGAGGGAGGGAGGCATTGAGACCAGAAGGACAGAAAAGCCATAGAGGGGCAGTGGTGGAGGGAGAGAGGCATTAAGACCAGGACAGAAAAGCCATAGAGGGGGAGTGGTGGAGGGAGAGACGCATTAAGACCAGGACAGAAAAGCCATAGAGGGGGAGTGGTGGAGGGAGAGAGGCATTAAGACCAGGACAGAAAAGCCATAGAGGGGGAGTGGTGGAGGGAGAGAGGCATTGAGACCAGGACAGAAAATCCATAGAGGGGGAGTGGTGGAGGGAGAGAGGCATTAAGACCAGGACAGAAAAGCCATAGAGGGGGAGTGGTGGAGGGAGAGAGGCATTAAGACCAGGACAGAAAAGCCATAGAGGGGGAGTGGTGGAGGGAGAGAGGCATTAAGACCAGGACAGAAAAGCCATAGAGGGGGAGTGGTGGAGGGAGAGAGGCATTAAGACCAGAAGGACAGAAAAGCCATACAATGGGAGTGGTGGAGGGAGAGGGGCATTAAGACCAGGACAGAAAAGCCACACAGGGGGGGAGTAGTGGAGGGAGAGAGGCATGAAAACCAGAAGGACAGAAAAGCCAAGCAGTGTTACCGCACTAATCTCCAGCCGTCGTAATTAGCACACGGGGACCGACGCTCAAGTGTGGAGGCCGCATTCTTTCACATCCAGATCGCCTGCCATAGAAACCCTAGCACCCATCAAAGGAACTAACGACATGTAGAAAAGGGATAGGAGGAGGAGGAGAGGGGGGACTAAAATCATGGTCGTTCAACCCTACCCCTCTCCCTGATCTGATACCCTCTACCGTCCTTGTCTCCCTGTCCTTTCTGGCGATTGTCACGAGGAGTGTACGTGTGTGTTTTCATTGGTTTAATCACCTTTCTCTCGGCGGTTGGTAATTACGGGTGGGGGTCAGTCAGGGTTGACAGCGTCGTCGCGGCATTGACCTACTTGCTCAGCCCCCAGTCTACCCGTTCTTTTACGGGTACCTTTTCTTTCTTGTGCCTCTCTCTGGCCCACCCTGCTTGGTTGCTGTTCTGTCTCTGCTACCCGGGGAAGACTATGTACTCAGTAACAAAACCCCTGCGCCATTCTGTTTAGTACTGTATATGATTATGGCTGCGTACTCGCTCTCTCTCTCTCTCAGTCTCTCTATCTCTGTCTCTGTATCTGTCTCTCTGTCTCTCTGTCTGTCTCTTTCTTTCTCTCTCTCTCTCTCTCTCTCTCTCTCTCTCTCTCTCTCTCTCTCTCTCACTGTCTCTCTATCTCTGTCTCTCTCTCTCTCTTTCTGTCACTCCCCCCCCCCCTCTCTCTCTCTCTCTCTCTCTCTCTCTCTCTCTCTCTCTCTCTCTCTCTCTCTCTCTCTCTCTCTCTCTCTCTCTCTCTCTCTCTCTCTCTCTCTCTCTCTCTCCCCCCACCCTCAAGCCCTGTGTGTGGGGAAATGAAGAGAGGGGCTTGGGGAAAACAAACTGTAAAAAATTAATGAGATCTCTGAACTGTACCTACTGTATCACCTTTCGTGCACAGTCAAATCCCTCTCTCCCTCACTCACCCCCCCCCCTCTCTCTCTCTCTCTCTCTCTCTCTCTCTCTCTCTCTCTCTCTTATCCCTCTCTCTCTCTCTTATGCCCCCCCCCCTCCTCCCGACCCCAACTCATCCCAACCCCTAACTCTCACCAAATCAAGCTACCCCTTATTGAGAGGAAGGGAAACCGAAGATGATTAAACAAGAAGCACCCCGCTACTGAGAACAGAGCCATGTTTGTGAAGGGGCACAACGAACATCGAGATAAAAGGCCACAATAGTGTGGGGGGGAGATAAAACACACACATTGTCATCAAAGGTAGCGTAGAGAGAAAGACGAAGGGTGTTTTTTTTTCTGTCACTACTCTCTCCCATACTCTCGACCCTCGCCTGTGAAGACACACATAACCGCCTTTTATAGTCTGCTCATCATGGATTCAATGGACTTTCTTCGCTCCAGTCTCTGATGAATAAATTCAGATTGAGTTGGCGTTTAATTGCGCACACATGAGCTAGTCGATGGAATGTGAGTTTGAAACAATTTCCCGCTGATCTCACATTTTTATTTTTATTTTTATTTTTATTGTGTTTTTTTTTGATCGTGTCCTTCCGTTCTTCGTCGATGCTCATCTAGGTCGGTAAACAAGATATAGTGGTGTGTGTGTGTGTGTGTGTTTTGTTTATCAATGTTTGTTGTTTATGCGTTTCTTTTTTATATTTAGTCAAGTTTTGACTAAATATTTTAACATCGAGGGGGAATCGAAACGAGGGTCGTGGTGTATGTGCGTGTGTCTGTGTGTCTGTGTGTCTGTGTGTGTGTGTAGAGCGATTCAGACTAAACTACTGGACCGATCTTTATGAAATTTGACATGAGAGTTCCTGGGTATGAAATCCCCGAACGTTTTTTTCATTTTTTTGATAAATGTCTTTGATGACGTCATATCCGGCTTTTCGTGAAAGTTGAGGCAGCACTGTCACGCCCTCATTTTTCAACCAAATTGGTTGAAATTTTGGTCAAGTACTCTTCGACGAAGCCCGGGGTTCGGTATTGCATTTCAGCTTGGTGGCTTAAAAATTAATTAATGACTTTGGTCATTAAAAATCTGAAAATTGTAAAAAAAAATAAAAATGTATAAAACGATCCAAATTTACGTTTATCTTATTCTCCATCATTTGCTGATTCCAAAAACATATAAATATGTTATATTCGGATTAAAAACAAGCTCTGAAAATTAAATATATAAAAATTATTATCAAAATAAAATTTTCCAAATCAATTTAAAAACACTTTCATCTTATTCCTTGTCGGTTTCTGATTCCAAAAATATATAGATATGATATGTTTGGATTAAAAACACGCTCAGAAAGTTAAAACGAAGAGAGGTACAGAAAAGCGTGCTATCCTTCTCAGCGCAACGAATACCCCGCTCTTCTTGTCAATTCCACGTGCACTGCCTTTGCCACGGGCGGTGGAGTGACGATGCTACGAGTATACGGTCTTGCTGCGTTGCGTTGCGTTCAGTTTCATTCTGTGAGTTCGACAGCTACTTGACTAAATATTGTATTTTCGCCTTACGCGACTTGTTGTTTGTTTGTTTGTTTGATGAAACTTTGTTATGTTTGGAAGTTATTAAGACGAGGCAGTTTGGGTTGGTGGTGACGATGTTGAAAAGGGTACTCGATTTTGTGTTCGTGCTAAATGGTAAGGCCATTTACCGAAAAGCTCACCTGTCTGATCTAAGGGGAATAACTCATTTTCTTTACCGCGCAAGGAGGTGTGTATATATCTATATGTGTGTGTGTGTGTGTGTGAGTGTGTGTGTGTGTATGTGTGTGTGTGTGTGAGAGAGGGGAGAGGGAGAGAGATAGAGAGAGGGGAACTGTATATTTCTATATCGTGTCTGTTCGTGTATTTAACACCTGACTACATCAGCTGTGTAACTATGTCTGTGTGTGTGTGTGTGTGTGTATGCCTGTCTGTGTGTGTGTGTGTCTCTGTGTGTGTGTGTGTGTGCTTGTGTCTGTGTCTCGTGTTTGTCGGTGTTCTAGGCGAACGTGCGCGCATTTAACACCTGAACTAAAGAGCAGAAACTGTATTTAGGCGGGTGGTTCAGTCGGGGTCAGGGAAGGGCGTCTCTGTGTAGGAGCCACCCTGGAATAGATGTTTCAAGCTGGATGATAATTGCTGCCTTTAATTACGCGAGATCTCCCCGACATTTCAAGGTGCATCCAAGTGCATTGCTGATAAAAATGCTAATTTCTCGAGACCCTCAGCATGGTCTCTTTTTAACTTCACTTTTAAAGAGAGAGAGAGAGAGAGAGAGAGAGACAGAGAGAGAGACAGAGAGAGAGAGAGACAGAGAGAGAGAGAGAGAGATCAAAGAAGGTTGAAGAAACAGAAAGAGGGAGAATTGGTGGAGGGGGCAGAAAAGGAGAAAAAGAATGGCTATTACTGACCAAAAGTGGAGAGAGGGGGAGGAGGGGCTAAACACAGTAGCAGAAGACAAAGAATATGCAAGAAACAAAACGAGATAAAGGCAAGCATGAAGACAGGAGACATTGAACAAAACAAAGGGACAAGGGAGGGAGAGAGAGATGAAAGAAGGTTGAAGAAGGTAATAGATACAGAAAAAGAAGGAGAAGATGGGGGGCGAAAAAAAATGGCGAAAAATATGCAACAAATAAAAGAAGATGAAGGTACGCATGAAGAGAATAGATATTAAAACTAGTCAGAGACTGAGACAGGCAGAGACGGAGACAGGCAGAGAGAGATACAGGCAGAGAGAGAGACAGAGACTGAGACAGGCAGAGACTGAGACAGGCAGAGACTGAGACAGGCAGAGAGAGAGACAGAGACTGAGACAGGCAGAGAGAGAGACAGAGACTGAGACAGGCAGAGACAGAGACTGAGACAGGCAGAGACAGAGACTGAGACAGGCAGAGACTGAGACTGAGACAGGCAGAGACAGAGACTGAGACAGGCAGAGACTGAGACAGGCAGAGACAGAGACTGAGACAGGCAGAGAGAGAGAGACAGAGACTGAGACAGGCAGAGAGACAGAGACTGAGACAGGCAGAGAGAGAGACTGAGACAGGCACAGAGACTGAGACAGGCACAGAGAGAGACAGAGACTGAGACAGGCACAGAGAGAGACAGAGACTGACACAGGCAGAGACTGAGACAGGCACAGAGACTGAGACAGGCACAGAGAGAGACTGAGACAGGCAGAGAGACTGAGACAGGCACAGACAGAGACTGACACAGGCAGAGACTGAGACAGGCACAGAGACTGAGACAGGCAGAGGCAGAGACAGGCACAGAGACTGAGACAGGCAGAGACTGAGACAGGCAGAGACAGAGACAGAGACAGGCAGAGACAGAGACAGGCAGAGACAGAGACTGAGACAGACAGAGACAGAGACTGAAACAGGCAGAGAGAGAGAGAGACAGGCAGAGACTGAGACAGGCAGAGACAGAGACAGGCATAGACAGACAGAGAGACAGGCAGAGACAGAGACAGGCAGAGACAGAGACTGAGACAGGCAGAGACAGGCAGAGACAGAGACTGAGACAGGCAGAGACTGAGACAGGCAGAGACAGAGACTGAGACAGGCAGAGACAGAGACTGAGACAGGCAGAGACAGAGACGGACAGAGACAGAGACAGGCAGAGACAGAGACAGGCAGAGACAGAGACTGAGACAGGCAGAAACTGAGACAGGCAGAGAGACTGAGACAGGCAGAGAGAGAGACAGGCAGAGACAGGCAGAGGCAGAGACTGAGACAGGCAGAGGCAGAGACAGGCAGAGGCAGAGACTGAGACAGGCAGAGACTGAGACAGGCAGAGGCAGAGACAGGCAGAGACTGAGACAGGCAGAGACTGAGACAGGCAGAGGCAGAGACAGGCAGAGACTGAGACAGGCAGAGACCGAGACAGGCAGAGAGAGAGACTGAGACAGGCAGAGGCAGAGACTGAGACAGGCAGAGAGAGAGACAGGCAGAGACAGAGACTGAGACAGGCAGAGAGAGAGACAGGCAGAGGCAGAGACAGGCACAGAGACTGAGACAGGCAGAGACTGAGACAGGCAGAGACAGAGACTGAGACAGGCAGAGACAGAGACAGGCAGAGACTGAGACAGGCAGAGACTGAGACAGGCAGAGACAGAGACTGAGACAGGCAGAGAGAGAGACAGGCAGAGACAGGCAGAGGCAGAGACTGAGAGAGGCAGAGACAGGCAGAGGCAGAGACTGAGACAGGCAGAGACTGAGACAGGCAGAGGCAGAGACAGGCAGAGACTGAGACAGGCAGAGACTGAGACAGGCAGAGAGAGAGACTGAGACAGGCAGAGACTGAGACAGGCAGAGACTGAGACAGGCAGAGAGAGAGAGACAGGCAGAGACTGAGACAGGCAGAGACAGAGACTGAGACAGGCAGAGACAGAGACAGGCAGAGGCAGAGACTGAGACAGGCAGAGAGACTGAGACAGGCAGAGACTGAGACAGGCAGAGAGACTGAGACAGGCAGAGACTGAGACAGGCAGAGAGACTGAGACAGGCAGAGGCAGAGACTGAGACAGGCAGAGACTGAGACAGGCACAGGCAGAGACTGAGACAGGCAGAGACTGAGACAGGCAGAGAGACTGAGACAGGCAGAGACTGAGACAGGCAGAGAGACTGAGACAGGCAGAGACTGAGACAGGCAGAGACAGGCAGAGACTGAGACAGGCAGAGACTGAGACAGGCAGAGACTGAGACAGGCAGAGACTGAGACAGGCAGAGAGACTGAGACAGGCAGAGACTGAGACAGGCAGAGACAGGCAGAGACTGAGACAGGCAGAGACTGAGACAGGCAGAGAGACTGAGACAGGCAGAGACTGAGACAGGCAGAGACAGGCAGAGACTGAGACAGGCAGAGACTGAGACAGGCAGAGAGACTGAGACAGGCAGAGACTGAGACAGGCAGAGACAGGCAGAGACTGAGACAGGCAGAGACTGAGACAGGCAGAGACTGAGACAGGCAGAGACTGAGACAGGCAGAGACTGAGACAGGCAGAGACTGAGACAGGCAGAGACTGAGACAGGCAGAGACTGAGACAGGCAGAGACTGAGACAGGCAGAGACTGAGACAGGCAGAGGCAGAGACTGAGACAGGCAGAGACTGAGACAGGCAGAGGCAGAGACTGAGACAGGCAGAGAGACTGAGACAGGCAGAGACTGAGACAGGCAGAGAGACTGAGACAGGCAGAGACTGAGACAGGCAGAGACAGGCAGAGACTGAGACAGGCAGAGACTGAGACAGGCAGAGACTGAGACAGGCAGAGACTGAGACAGGCAGAGACTGAGACAGGCAGAGACTGAGACAGGCAGAGACTGAGACAGGCAGAGACTGAGACAGGCAGAGACTGAGACAGGCAGAGACTGAGACAGACAGAGACTCAGACAGGCAGAGACTGAGACAGGCAGAGACTGAGACAGGCAGAGACTGAGACAGGCAGAGACTGAGACAGGCAGAGAGAGAGACTGAGACAGGCAGAGACTGAGACAGGCAGAGAGACTGAGACAGGCAGAGACTGAGACAGGCAGAGAGACTGAGACAGGCAGAGACTGAGACAGGCAGAGACTGAGACAGGCAGAGACTGAGACAGGCAGAGACTGAGACAGGCAGAGACTGAGACAGGCAGAGACTGAGACAGGCAGAGACTGAGACAGGCAGAGACAGAGACTGGCAGAGACTGAGACAGGCAGAGACAGAGACTGAAACAGGCAGAGAGAGAGAGAGACTGAGACAGGCAGAGAGACTGAGACAGGCAGAGAGACAGAGACAGGCAGAGACTGAGACAGGCAGAGACTGAGACTGAAACAGGCAGAGAGAGAGAGAGAGACAGGCAGAGACTGAAACAGGCAGAGAGAGAGAGAGAGACAGGCAGAGACTGAAACAGGCAGAGAGAGAGAGAGAGACAGGCAGAGACAGAGACAGGCAGAGGCAGAGACTGAGACAGGCAGAAACTGAGACAGGCAGAGAGACTGAGACAGGCAGAGACAGAGACAGGCAGAGAGAGAGAGACTGAGACAGGCAGAGAGACTGAGACAGGCGGAGAGAGAGAGACTGAGACAGGCAGAGAGAGAGAGAGACTGAGACAGGCAGAGAGACAGAGACAGGCAGAGACTGAGACAGGCAGAGACTGAGACAGGCAGAGACGGGCAGAGACAGGCAGAGACTGAGACAGGCAGAGACAGAGACTGAGACAGGCAGAGACTGAGACAGGCAGAGAGAGAGAGACTGAGACAGGCAGAGACAGGCAGAGAGACAGAGACAGGCAGAGACTGAGACAGACTGAGACTGAGACAGGCAGAGACAGGCACAGAGACAGAGACTGAGACAGGCAGAGAGAGAGAGACTGAGACAGGCAGAGACAGGCAGAGAGACAGAGACAGGCAGAGACTGAGACAGACAGAGACTGAGACAGGCAGAGACGGGCAGAGACAGGCAGAGACTGAGACAGGCAGAGACAGAGACTGAGACAGGAAGAGACAGAGACTGAGACAGGCAGAGAGACTGAGACAGGCAGAGAGAGAGAGACTGAGACAGGCAGAGACAGGCAGAGAGACAGAGACAGGCAGAGACTGAGACAGACTGAGACTGAGACAGGCAGAGACAGGCAGAGAGACAGAGACAGGCAGAGACTGAGACAGGCAGAGACAGAGACAGGCAGAGACTGAGACAGGCACAGAGAGAGACTGAGACAGGCACAGAGACTGAGACAGGCACAGAGAGAGACTGAGACAGGCACAGAGACTGAGACAGGCACAGAGAGAGACAGAGACTGACACAGGCAGAGACTGAGACAGGCACAGAGACTGAGACAGGCACAGAGACTGAGACAGGCACAGAGAGAGACTGAGACTGAGACAGGCACAGAGACTGAGACAGGCAGAGACAGAGACTGAGACAGGCACAGAGAGAGACAGGCAGAGAGAGAGACAGAGATTGAGAGAGGAATAGAGAGAAAAAGGGGGGGGGGGGTGAGGGAGCAGACAAAAAGTCGCAGTCAAGGTGTGCAGGGTACAGAATAATATCCTGCTCCTATCACCAAGCGAAATTAGTGCGTGACTCTTTTTCCACCCCACCTGTTTTGTAGCTCAGGCGTGATTATGAAGGCATCTCCAACCTCTAAAGCTTTTTTATTTCTTCTTTTTTTTGAATGCCATTATCATATCTCAGGTAATGGAATATTCCCTACCCCCTCTCCCTCAGGTATATTTCTCCCCAGTCAGTTTGCAGAGTACTGTGGAGGTATTGTGGAGGGCATGTTGAGCAAAGGTGCGTACCTGAAACAATCCCAGGCCCACCTGTGGCTCGCTCGCCTCCCAATCCTTGTGTTTAGACAGCTCCCTAAGGAGGAAAAGGCAGTAATTAAGTTTCTTTGCCTTGTCAACACCAAACTGGGGAGGGTGAATGTGATAGGGGGGGGGAGGACTGGGGAGGGGGGAGGGCAGGGGGGGGGGGAGGGGATTGGGGGATGGTGGGGTTAAATGAGAAGGATTCTTTCTTTATTTGGTGTTTAACGTCGTTTTCAACCGTTCAAGGTTATATCGCGACGGATGAGAAGGATACACGCCTAACAGGATGGTGAATGTATTGGCACTTATGCAAAGACACATTTATATATATGTTGGTTTCGACAAGTTAGTGAGCAAAGAATCCAGTCCACTAGCACTTAGACCACGAAGAAGCTTACTCAAGCACAGACTTATTTTATATGACCCATACAAGTATAATTGCATAGTCACACACACTAACGTCATTTGGGCGTGATAAAGTAAATGCGTTTCGCATGTTCGTATCATATATCTGGACTGGCGAACACATGCTCAAACAGCCTGCACATACTGTTGAGC
>NC_090245.1:9126755-9214829 GCF_037325665.1 Littorina saxatilis | reverse complement strand
GTAATGTCACGATCGGGTGACAGAGACCAAGAAAGCGTCACTCAGTGGAGTGCCTGTTCTGGGTCAATGTATGATAGAAAGCGCCTGTGTGTGATATTGGACACAGCAGTTTTTGCTGACAGTGCTCCCGAGCACGGATGTTTTGAAACGCACGAGCTTCACAGTGCGGGTTTCTGCTGTCATAGGGCTGACGGTTTTTTTTGCTGACAGCGCGCACGGGATTTGCAGGGATTGAGTTTCTCGTGTCTTTTTCCTGCTTGGGGAGGCAGAATCGTGTATAGCTGGACTGGTTTGGTGACAAGGTCAGTCACGTGTTTTTTGGCTAGGTGGTCTGTCAGAGACTCAAGGACGACACACTTGACACCCAGCGGCAGAAGGGGAAGGATCTAACACACAGTTACTAGAGTATGATGGTTTTTCACCGAGTATTATATTCGGCACTCTAGGGGAACTTCCACAAGTTATTCCTTTTCCTCTGCCACGTTATTTTGCTGAGGACAAGTCGTCACATTTCCTTCGTCGGCGATGGCTTTCGCATAAGGATTCGACAAGGGGTTCTGGACGTTTTGGGTCACTGTTGACGAACAGAGACTGTTCCAGGGAGGAAGCGGACTTTGCTTCCATTGAGAGTTACAATCATAGGCTTTTGAGGTAATAAATCATTATTTAACGCTGTTGATGAGTCTGTGTTGTGGAATGAAATACTCTCTGTTGTTCTTTCCAGGTTAGCGCATAATTTACTCTCTGTGACGCTAAAATACTAATCTGTATATGATTTTTGCAGATAGGGAGAGAAGGACGGAAAATGGCTGTTTTGTTGTTGTAAAAAGTCAGTTTTGTGCAGGCCCACGTGCTCGATGAGATATTTAAAGATGACATGTTTTAAGGTGGTGGGTGAGGGGTAGCTGACATGTTTAGTGCACCGATGCTTTCTGTTTGCAGCCTTCGTTCCTTCGTTCGTTTCGTTCGTTCGTTACGTTCCCGTAACATCGGCACGGCTGACTCTGGCGGGAACTGTTGAGGCTACGCTAACCAGGAGACCGGCTAACCAGGAGACCGGCTAACCAGCGGACCGGCTAACCAGCGAACCGGCTAACCAGCGGACCGGCTAACCAGCATACCGGCTAAGCAGCAGCAGCAGAGATAAAGCTAAGTGCACCATGTCGTACGCACCCCGTTGACCACCGTTGTCTTTTCGTATCTATGATTTCATTGGAGTAGGGACAACGTGGGGTGTGTGACACCTGCACGAACTAGAGCTTTTCGAACAGAACATTCTCATTTGACTGTATTTACACGGGTTCAGCGTGTTACTATAATTTTCTACATACTACTGGCATTTTGTCAGTGAACACTGGTTTTTTTACGTGTTGAGAACGTAAAAGGAACATATTTTGAGTGAAGGCTCGAGGGAGGTGGAGAGTTTATACATAAACAGGCGTCTGAAACTTATACTTTTGTTGACTCTATTTAATTGTATGCCTGCGAGAGTGGATCGTGGTGTGGTTAGTTAATTAGTAGTAATTAACCGGTTCATAATCACCTTGAGTGATATATTGAAACGTGACACGTGGGGGCCAAGCCGGGATTTACTCAGTTAATTTCCAACTGATAAAGACCCACCAATTAAGGATAACTAAGAGCAGATAATCTCGTCAGTGCTCGACTTATTTTCTGCTTGGTGCTACCCTTTTTTGTATAGTTTTGATCATATACCACACCTTAAGCGATTCACATCTTGCAGGAAATGTAAATTGTAATTTGTGAGTTATTGTATGCGCTAACTGTGATTACTTCCCTTTCCTTTGTTTGTGAATCTTTGTTGTTGTACGTTGAGTTTTCCGTTGCAGAGAGCTGAGCGGGGTTAGCGGATTCGTTATTCGTTTTACTCAGTTTTCTCTACATTGTTGTTTCGCATTCTGTAACAGGTTACATTTCTATAGTCTTGTTTTACTTGGATTTTTCTCCATATTTTGACTTTGTTGGAATTTTGGGGGGGAAGGGTCCGAGGACTTCTGTCCTAACCAAGGCTGTGGGAGACACTCTGTTTCACCGCAAAAAGCAGCCGATAAAGTAGGCCACGGCTGTGGGAAACACTTTGTTTCACCGCAAAAAGCAGCCATAAAGTAGGCTACGCGTTTTGTTCTACACCGTTTGGATTTTTCTTCTGCATTTTCCGGTTGCTGGATTTTTGTATCCATTTCATCACCGCGGGTTCTAGCTATAGCTGCGTTAGACTTACTTTTGCGATAAAGCTTTGCTAAAACTAACCATGGCTACAGGGGGATCTCCTACGAGGAGAATAACTTTCGAGACTCCTGGGAGCGAGCAACCGACTGAGCGAGACGCACGCGTTAGAGCCCGAAGCGTTCTAAAACGCTTAGAAGTAGAGCGCAAGGAAGAATTTGAGCGACTGACAAGAAAAGAAGAACGTGACCGACAGGACAAGAAAGACGAACTTGACAGACAAGAAAGGGAACGACAGGTTGAACGAGACAGACAGGAAAGGAAAGACGAACGTGACAGACAGGACAAGAAGGACGAACTTGACAGACAAGAAAGGGAACGACAGGCCGAACGAGACAGACAGGAAAAGAAAGACGAACTTGACAGACAAGAAAGGGAACGACAGGCCGAGCGTGACAGACAGGAACGGAAAGAGAAAGAGCAGGCGGATCGCGAACACCAGCTAGAACTAGCTAGGCTACAGGCCGAGAAGGGTACGCTTACTCAGGCTAGCGCGCCGACATTTGTTGCCGACCGTACGAGACTGCCGACGTTCGACGATGACAAGGACGAGCTCGACGACTTTTTACGCCGGTTTGAGCGCATTGCATCTGACCAGAAGTGGGAAGAGGCCACGTGGGCTAGCCGCCTTAGCACCTGCTTGAAAGGACGCGCATTGCAGCTCTACAACGCTTTGGAGGACGACGAGGCGAGAGACTATCAGGCACTTAAGAAGGCGTTACTCCAGCGCTTTAACCTGACTGCGGAAGCCTACAGACGACGTCTGCGTAACAGCAAGAGACTGAGCGGCGAGCTGAGTCATCAGTTTGTGGCACGCCTTAACCTCTACCTGCGGCGCTGGGTGGAGATGGCCGAAAAGGACTGGACCGTCAACGACCTTGCCGACCTCATAGTCATGGAACAACTGATGTCCAGCCTGCGACCTGAGGTGGTGACCTTCGTGCAGGAGCACCAGCCAAAGACTACTCAGGAGGCAGCCGACTGGATCAGAGTGCACGAGGACGCCCAGGCGATCTCCGGCAAATCTTCAGGCTCACGGCCAGGAAAAACGGGAAATTCGGGTTCTTCAGGACCCAAGGACGGGAAGGACGATCAGGGACACAAGGGATCGAGTTCCAGATCTGACATCCAGTGTTACTACTGCAACAAGCGGGGCCACGTGAAGAAGGACTGCCACAAGAGACAGGCTGACCAGAAGGGCGTTCACTTTGTTGGCAGTGAGGAGTTCAGGGACGTCACGAGCTCATGCACCATCCCACAACTCTGCGTTCCGTGCTCCAGGAAACATTTCCAGCCCCACTGCAACGTCTACGTTAACGGAGTGAAGGGCGAGGGTCTGCGGGACACAGGAGCAGACATGATAGTGGTTCGGGCGAGTCTAGTTCCAGCTATGGCCTACACAGGAGACAGCATCAGGGTGAGAATGGCCGAGGCATCTCACGCTTACGATTTGAACACGGCAGTGATCAAGGTCGTAACCCCGTTGTTCACGGGGACCATTGTGGCCGTCGTCATGGACGATCCTCCATGCGACTTGCTCATTGGAAACCGGGTTCAGTTTGTGGACGGCGTCACCAGGGAGGTTCCCGTTTATCGGTCTCCCGACGTCATTTCAGTGCTCACGCGGGCACAGGCGGAGCGAGAGGACAAACCTCTCAAACCCCTACCTGCTGCACGAGCTGCCCTGGGGAACGTGACCCCCGCGCTTCTCGCGAAGGCTCAGGATTCTGACCCGACCTTAGCTACTCCTCGGGAGCACGCGAAGTCGGGGAAGGTGAAGCTGAGCGGGAAGCATGGGAGGTCAAGGTTCCTCAGGGACAAGAAGTTGCTCTACCGTGAGTTCAGCAACAAGGAAGGTGCATTCAAACAGGTTGTCGTGCCTCGCGAGTTTCGCGAGGGTGTCATGGCAACGGCACACGACTCGATTCTGGGAGGTCATCTTGGTACCAAGAAGACCACGGATCGTGTCTGGCGCCACTTTTACTGGCCAGGCATCTGCACGGATGTCCGACGTTTCTGTGCGTCCTGCGATAAGTGCCAGAAGGTGGTTGCCAAAGGAAGGGTGAGGAAGGTCCCCTTAGAGAAGATGCCGCTCATCGACGAACCCTTTCGTCGGGTGGCAGTGGACATCATCGGGCCCATCTTGCCTGCGTCTGAGGACGGAAACAGATACATTTTGACCATGGTGGACTACGCTACTCGATACCCAGAGGCGATCCCTCTGAAATCGATTGAAGCCACGCGAGTAGCTGAGGCTCTGGTTACTATGTGGTCCCGGCTGGGAATTCCATCAGAGGTACTCACCGACAGAGGCACGCAGTTCACGGGAGGAGTGATGGCGGAGGCAGCACGACTGCTATCACTGGAGCAGCACTTCACCACTCCTTACCATGCTCAGTGCAACGGACTGGTGGAAAGGTTCAATGGCACCTTGAAGACCATGCTGAGGAAACTAGCTCAGGAGAAACCACGCACGTGGGACAGGTACATCCCAGCATTGCTTTTTGCATACCGCGAGGTTCCTCAGGAGAGCTTGGGTTTTTCCCCATTTGAGTTGTTGTACGGCAGACAGGTACGCGGTCCCATGGCTATCCTGCGTCAAGCTTGGACGGACGAAGAAGCTGACGAGGAGGTGCAGACGACGGCGACCTACATCGTAGAACTCAGGAACAGGATTGAAGAGACCTGCAAACTGGCTCAAGAGAACCTGGGAAGAGCAGCACAGCGTTACGCGCGAGGATTCGACCGCAAGGCACGGCCGCGCAGCTTCAAGATTGGAGAACGGGTGTTGCTACTTCTACCTGTCAAACACAACAAGCTACAACTGCAGTGGCAAGGACCTTTTGAGGTGACAGCGAAGGTGGGCCAGAACGACTACAGGATCATGATGCACGGGAAAGCACGCCTGTACCACGCCAACCTGCTGCGCGCCTACATAGAGAGGACAGCCTACGGGGAGAAGAACAAAGACCAGAAGAACAAAGACAAGAAGACAGAGAAGGTTGCAGTCATCAGGGGTGAAACGAGGGGTTGCTCGTTCTTGAGGACGACCTTTCTGTCTGGAGACGGACCATCAACCTCTGCAATATCTTCAGGTTGCAAGGTTGGCAAACGCCAGACTTATGCGCTGGGCGTTGATCCTCCAACCGTACCAATTCACGGTACGCGTCATTCCGGGCGCCAACAATGTTGGAGCTGACTTTCTCTCTCGGGCTGGAGAGGAGAACATGACTGTGAGCGAAACCGAGGTTTCGTCTTGAAGAGGGGAGGTGTGTCACGATCGGGTGACAGAGACCAAGAAAGCGTCACTCAGTGGAGTGCCTGTTCTGGGTCAATGTATGATAGAAAGCGCCTGTGTGTGATATTGGACACAGCAGTTTTTGCTGACAGTGCTCCCGAGCACGGATGTTTTGAAACGCACGAGCTTCACAGTGCGGGTTTCTGCTGTCATAGGGCTGACGGTTTTTTTTGCTGACAGCGCGCACGGGATTTGCAGGGATTGAGTTTCTCGTGTCTTTTTCCTGCTTGGGGAGGCAGAATCGTGTATAGCTGGACTGGTTTGGTGACAAGGTCAGTCACGTGTTTTTTGGCTAGGTGGTCTGTCAGAGACTCAAGGACGACACACTTGACACCCAGCGGCAGAAGGGGAAGGATCTAACACACAGTTACTAGAGTATGATGGTTTTTCACCGAGTATTATATTCGGCACTCTAGGGGAACTTCCACAAGTTATTCCTTTTCCTCTGCCACGTTATTTTGCTGAGGACAAGTCGTCACATTTCCTTCGTCGGCGATGGCTTTCGCATAAGGATTCGACAAGGGGTTCTGGACGTTTTGGGTCACTGTTGACGAACAGAGACTGTTCCAGGGAGGAAGCGGACTTTGCTTCCATTGAGAGTTACAATCATAGGCTTTTGAGGTAATAAATCATTATTTAACGCTGTTGATGAGTCTGTGTTGTGGAATGAAATACTCTCTGTTGTTCTTTCCAGGTTAGCGCATAATTTACTCTCTGTGACGCTAAAATACTAATCTGTATATGATTTTTGCAGATAGGGAGAGAAGGACGGAAAATGGCTGTTTTGTTGTTGTAAAAAGTCAGTTTTGTGCAGGCCCACGTGCTCGATGAGATATTTAAAGATGACATGTTTTAAGGTGGTGGGTGAGGGGTAGCTGACATGTTTAGTGCACCGATGCTTTCTGTTTGCAGCCTTCGTTCCTTCGTTCGTTTCGTTCGTTCGTTACGTTCCCGTAACATCGGCACGGCTGACTCTGGCGGGAACTGTTGGGGCTACGCTAACCAGGAGACCGGCTAACCAGGAGACCGGCTAACCAGCGGACCGGCTAACCAGCGAACCGGCTAACCAGCGGACCGGCTAACCAGCATACCGGCTAAGCAGCAGCAGCAGAGATAAAGCTAAGTGCACCATGTCGTACGCACCCCGTTGACCACCGTTGTCTTTTCGTATCTATGATTTCATTGGAGTAGGGACAACGTGGGGTGTGTGACACCTGCACGAACTAGAGCTTTTCGAACAGAACATTCTCATTTGACTGTATTTACACGGGTTCAGCGTGTTACTATAATTTTCTACATACTACTGGCATTTTGTCAGTGAACACTGGTTTTTTACGTGTTGAGAACGTAAAAGGAACATATTTTGAGTGAAGGCTCGAGGGAGGTGGAGAGTTTATACATAAACAGGCGTCTGAAACTTATACTTTTGTTGACTCTATTTAATTGTATGCCTGCGAGAGTGGATCGTGGTGTGGTTAGTTAATTAGTAGTAATTAACCGGTTCATAATCACCTTGAGTGATATATTGAAACGTGACACGTAAGAACATAATAAAATATCGAGGCGCAAAATTAGGACGACAATATCAAAACAAATCTCTCTCTCTCCCTCTCTATCTCTCTCTCTCTCTCTCTCTCTCTCTCTCTCTCTCTCTCTCTCATCTCTCTCTCTCTCTCTCTCTCTCTCTCTCTCTCTCTCTCTCTCTCTCTCTCTCTCATTGCTGATCTAAATCTACCTACATGTTTAAAATCGATCAGTAACCTTAAAACATTCAAGACACATCTGCAAAAATACATTCAAACATCACTTTAATGTGATGTGCCTGGTTGCTCAAACGTATGTATGCCTTCTATCCTTCTGAAATGTGCATGTGTGTGTCTTGCGTCAACTTGGTGTGTGTTCTGATAATGTATGGTTGTATTGCCCGCATTGTGATATCTGTATATCACATGTCTTTAAAGAATGATCTTATTCTTATATTACTATTATTGCGTGTGTCTACGTTTCATCATAAAAAGTTTGTTCCTATACATGTATTCCCATTTCGATTATAACCATTTTGCTTAGATCAGGACTAGCTGTAAGAAAGGTCCTACGGACCTAATGCTATCTTTCCTGTAATAAAGTTCAAGTCTCAGTTTTGGCTGTTCCATTACCCTCCCTCTGATTATTATTTCTTTTTGTTCACTCTTTTCTTGTACTTTTCAGTATTTCAAAATGTCTTTTCTTTCAAAAAGTCTTTAGTCACTTGCTCAACTAAATTCTGGGATAATTACATTTTCATATATATTTGTTTGTTTTTAAATTTAGGTGTTTTTGTTTTTGAAGTGGGGAAGCAATAAAGAGGTCGTCGATATCAAAACTGATATCGACGGAAATGTCGTCGATATCACTTTTGCACTGAGCTCAGTTTTGCCCAATTGACCAATGGAAATCCACGTAACATATGAAATAGCAATATAATCAAATATTATATATATTATATCAGCAAATCTACAGAATCAATAGATTTATTTGTTAATGAAGATTCCTTCAAAAATGCAGACTTTTGATTTGAGGATGTGAACGTGTGCTTACATAAGATGATACCTGTTATAGGGAAGTTCCTTTGGGTTTATTTCACAGATTAGACACAAGATCCACTTCAAAGCAGCACAAAGCTGATTGGTGGCATTGCTGCTGTTGCTGCTGCTGCTGTTGCTGCCCTTGTTGTTGTTGTTGTTGTTGTTGTTGTTGTTGTTGTTGTTGTTGTTGTTGTTGTTGTTGAATAACACATTGACTTTCCTTTTCAGACTTTGCCTTGAAGATATACTTTTCGAAGAGCTGTCGTTTGGTGGCCAGTTTGCAGGCTTGTTGTTAATGGAAATTCCGGAACTGCTATTGAATGATTTGCTGGTTACTGTTTTTGTATGTAGTAAGAATGGGGGATTTAAAGACAGAACCTCTTGACTGCTGAAGGAAGAGGCTGTGTGATTCCAAGTTGTTTGTGTTATTGGCGAGCTGTTTTGATGGCGTGTGTGTCTGCTGCTTGTCTAATCTGGCCTGTCTGTCAGCATTGTATGTCTGTCGTGTCTGTCTCTATTTGTTTCTGCTCACGTGCTGCTGCGTGGGTGTTAAACTTCTGTTCAAGCTCATGGTTTTGTTTTTGTCATTTATATTTGATTCTGACCTTTGTCACTTTGACTTGTATCATCTTCTTTTCTTTGCCTGAGTGGTTTTTATGCAGCAATTCATCTTACACAAACGATATTCTGCAAAATGCAACTGTTTTACAAGCCGTTGACATTTTGTCGTTCACTTTCGTTGATGTTTTGCTGATGATGTTTGAGTGACGTTTAACCTTTGATCTGTTTGCAGGTTTGTCGCCTTTGACACTTTTATAGGGTCCCAAAGAGGTAACATGATCCAACCTTCACTTGCATGCAACTTCATCGCTGTATCTTGCTATTAACGTCAAGTACTCTTCCTTTGCTCTACGTAGTGCAACTTAGCCGATTATTACTAATCACAGCGATCTCTTTCGTGTAGTGTATTGTCGTTGTGTGGCATGAAACTAACCAAAGCGTCTGTCTGCTTGATGTCTGCACGGTTGTGGTTCTTGGCTGTGGCTAATCTTCGTTGATCTTGCCGTTTCAGTACTCCGATTTATGTTTTGTATCTATTTTGCTGCACATGGTGTTGCGGTTCGCGTTCTTAATAATAATAATAATAATAATAATAATAATAAAACATTCTTTTATAGCGCTGTTCTTGTTTGTTTGTCTGTTTGTTTGTTTGTTGTTGTTTTTTTGTTTTGCATGCAAAATATCTTGTGCTTATCTTTTGCCATCTCTGAGGTATGGCGACCACAGACAGACAGACACACACACACACACACACACAGACAGACACTCTCTTTTATTTATATGTATAGATGCTCCTCACGTTGTTTGCTTTTTGTTGTATTCTCTGCATCCTGTTCTCTTCCAGTTGCTGTATTGTCTGCGGAACCAAACCATTCTCTTTGAGCATAGCTGGCATTTGAAGCCGTGTCTAAAACGTTAATTTGATTAGACAATTTCTAAGGCTTAAAGGAGGGTGTGGCACGTGAAGACCTATATTTGTGGTAAAGAATGTTGAAAAAAAGACATAAACTCCTCTCTGATTTTATTATCGATATGTTTTGTTCTTAGTAGTGATAGCCAGAGTTACGAAAATCGCACATTACTATTTTCTGACGACTTCAGCGTTGTGGATTAATCTGTATGGTACACTTTAATTACTTCGGAGGAGACAAGCTTAGTCTAGTCCTGATGACGTTTCTCCTTCGTTCGGCATCCGTTTTCGTTCAAAGGTCACATTAACTGAAGGAAAACCATGTCAAAATTAGGACGTGAATGGAAAGGTTATCATTGCTAAGCGTGAATTTCCCGTGTAAACGAGCATGCTAACTAACACCCCTCTGTCCGGACGTTTGATTGGGGAAGGGCAGCATATTCTTCCACTTGGACACATACTATTATCAACAGCCCGACAGTTATCTGTGCAGGGGGGGGGGGGGGGGGGAGGGGGGATGTTGTGCTGAATTTATTTTGTAACAGACACCAATGTCAATCCGTGAAATAATTTCAGCACACACACACACACACAAAATCCAAAAACAATTCCAAAAAGCTCATTCTGCACATGTATGCATATAGACAGCAGTCAGGCTATTGATTTTTACTATGTTTCAAAGTGGAAGGATGCTCGTATCCAGTAAAATAAAATAAAATAAAAAATAAAAAAATCCGTGCAGATCTACATATTTGACAAAAATAAAGGGGGTGTAGACGATCGTTGACACGGGCAGGATGGTACAGTAACTTTAAGTGTTGTTCGATTCTTGTCACAACCTTGTGACGTCATTGATTGAAGGACACACGAGAACTAAACCTCAACATCGGCTTTTATTTTTTGTTGATTTTTTTCTAATTACTAGTCAGATGGGTAAACCATTTTTTATTTTTGGTTGTTGAAAAATCACTTCCAAAGTTCCAAGTTAAGTGGATTGATTTTTTTTTTTTTTTTTTTTTTTTTTTGGCACAGCTACACTGTTTCCACCTTCTAGTAAGATGAAACCCCCAAACAGACAAGGAATACATCAAAAATATTGTAACAAACTCCAGAAAGTTTCAACCTCTTTTTTTTTTCAAACCAACACACGCACACACACATAAAAGACGAAGAAGAAAAAGAGAAAGTGTGGAAAAGAAAAACGGCACAAGTATTAATCTGTCTCGGTGTATATCTAGCCAGGACTTGTGTAAGAAATGTTAAATACACTGGTGCCTGTTGTTGACGAGGGCTAGTCGTATTTTGGTTTTTGGTGTGCAAACGGGAGGAAGGGGGGGGGGGGGGGCGAAAGAGATAGAGCGAGAGAGAGAGCGCACTAGTCTTATTTTGTATTGGGGGGGGGGGGGGCAGAAAGAGAGAGAGAGAGCTGGGATGGAAGGTTGTATGGTGCGTAGTGTTTTGTGTCGGTAACCTAATTCCCCTCGCCATTATCTGCGCTTCCACTTATTGATCTGACCATCAGTCCGCACAGGAGGATGAAATTTAGGAAAAGGGAGGAGGGGAGGGAGAGATTGGGAGGAATCGGGGGGGGGGGGGGGGTGGATAGGGGTTGATCGGATGTCCTGGGAATTGGCAAACCTCTTTTTTCTCTAGTCTTGTGGTTAATGAAACCTCTGCTCGCAACGACCGTGCAACAGGCTTCAACGGCCCGCTAATGACGCTGTTTTGTAGGGGGGAGCGCAGTCTGAAACAAGGAGAGGACACTGTAATGATCTTCTTTTCTGCTTCTTCTACCCTTTCCTTTTCCTTTTTCTGTTCTTTTCTTCGTCATATTTTTTCTTTTTCTTGTTTTCTTGTATTTGTCGAAGGGTGAGGGGGGAATAGGGGGGGGGGGGGATTTGGACGACTTTTTTTGGTCTTGACATTTTTTGCACTCCTGTTTGTAGCTGTGTATTTTGTAATTGTTTATTCCGCTTGCTGGTCTCCCTTCTCCTCTTCCCCTTTCCAATCCCCCTTTCCAATCCCCCTTTCCAATCCCCCTTTAGGTTTGAATGCAGATTGTTTTTGTCTTTGTCTTTGTTGCACTGCATTTTGTAGCTAGTTTTCAAATCGTTTACTCTGGTAGAACGTTTAGTCTGTGTCCTTCTCAAATGATGTTCCCATTCTGTTTCTGTTCTTTTCATCCGACTGTTTCATCTTTGCCCCTTTCTTGACCTCTTCTCTGCACGTTTTGTTTCTGGGTCTGGATGGTGGTGTCTGTAAAGTGTAAGTCTGTGGTGTTGGAAACTTCTGTTATCGGTTATTATTGTATAATATATTATATTATTGCTGTGGTGGTGGTGGGGGTATTTTAATTGCATGTCATTATTATGGTCTCTCTCATCTCAAGCACTATTCAGTACTGAAGATCTTGTAGACACGCTTCCATTTCTATTCACCCTATCCTCGTATGTGCCCGTTTTGGCTTGTTTGTGTCTCCGTGTCCCCTCTTGTAGTTATCTTGTCCTTTTCTTACAGCCCCCCCCCCCCCCCCCCACCCCAACTCTCATCTCCCAATCTGCCCTCGCAATCCTTAACTGAGCTAGTTAAAGCAGTTCGCCATTTTTTCCCTTGTCAACGTGACAGCAAATGAATGGAAGGAAAGTTAATTTCGTCCCGTCCCATAGTTCCAGAGTAGGCAGAAAGAGGGAGAGAAATAGAGAGTAGGAGAGGGGGTAAGAGAGAACGAGAGAGGGGTGGGGGGTTAAGAAGGGTGAGACTGAGATAAAAAGTGAGAAAAAGTTGGAGCATGAGATACTAATATCGATTTTTGTTCAGCACCCTCCGCCCCTTCTTCTCCCCAAAGACCTCCACCCTCCAACTACACTCAAGAGCAGGGAGAGAAAGAGTGTTTTATTTTCACATCATACATCTATTATGCCGCACGTCTGCGACTAATAGGCAAGTTAGATAAACCTAGGCAGGCGTGGCTGCGTCCACAAATTGCCCCGTCCCTTGCATAATTTGCAGCAGACGCGCTCCTCCAAAGACTGTTGCATAAAACAAAACCTCGTTTTCCTCCCGACTATAAGCCTTTAAGAAGCCCCCTTTTTCGTGGCAACTAATTCCACTCAACTTTTTTCGGTGGGTGGCGGCGTGTGTATCTGTGCGTGTGTGTGTTGGTGCGTGCGTGCGTTCGTGCATGCATGTGTGTGTGTGTGTAGGCTGTGTGCGTGTGAGTGCGTTTGTGTGTGTGTGCGTTTGCATGCGTGCGTGCGTGCGCGTGTGTGTGTGTTTAACATGTTCCAGTATTCCTGATAGCTATCATCCTCCAGTAAATGGCATTCATCCGGTATAAAGCACGCAATTTAGAGAGAGAGCCAGGCATTCATATTCAGAAGAGTAAGCCGTACATCTTGTACAGGCTTCCTTAATGCAGAAACGAAGACAGCATTGCACAATTTCTCTATGCTAGTTTTATGATTGATTCGTTTTCATTGTCTATTTGGCCACTTGCCATGTCGGTATACTTTTACCGCGGAGATGAATAGCCGGCGTTGTCATGCAAATGCTAGACGCAGGTTTCTCATGCGTTTCTGTCAAGACACTGGGACGATTTCTGAAAGAATAAGTAAAGAGAATAATGTCCTCTGTGACTGAAAAACAACCCCCATGCCCAAACCAATCACACAGATGCTTGAAGTTATTTCTGAAAGCCTGAATTTAAGCAGAAATCGGAATTGGTTCGAATCTGATCGAAGTTCATATGAATGTTTATTTTTGTCTATAAATAAACGTTCCATAAACGTACCTTTTTTATTTCTCAGTGTAGGCAATTGTTATTACTTTGTATGCATGTTTCAGGCACTAATTTAAGTTACCAAACTGTGAATTTGATCTTTTGAATGTTTGTTCACAAACGTTTTCAATCAGTAGTTCCAGAAGCTGCTCCCTCTCTTGGCATTGCTGTAAGATCTATGACGAACTACCCCCGGGTCTGCATATCCCAATTATTTTCTTCTGTGGTAAACATCACATTTTAGTACTTAATACAAAAGTTCACCATTACCGGATTTCATAAGTTTGACAGCTTGGGACCATTAATGTTGTACATCTCTATTAACCGTCAACCTGACTACCTTATCTCAAAACAATATGTGACTGATTTGGGTCTCAAATGACGTGATAGCATAGTAGTCAGTCTTTCCACTTCCACTGTACTGGCCAACAAACGCCCCACATCCACACTCTCCCCTTTACTTTCCCCCCTCCTGTTGGCCCAATAGGTTGACTGGACGTTAATGATTACAACGCAACCCCCACTTCTTGCAAAACCTCCGTGCTAAGTACCAGAGTATCCGTAGTTTGAGAGGCTTTGAGCCCTTGTACGGCCTTACTCCTCCACCTGTCTTCGTCTGTTCCCCTTCAACAAGTTTCACCACCACAACAATATCCATCATCTCTCCAAAACATCCCTTTCTTCACGGCAACATGGCAAGGCTGGGTAAGCCAGCATCAGCTGAGAGGGTGCTTGTTGAGGTATTCAGTGTGGACCATGGCTGGGAAAGCCAGCAGTCTCCGAGAAGGGCAAGAGAAAGGACACCCGTGTTTTGGAGAGGCGACAGTGGTGGAATGTCGGACGATGGTCGGGAAAGCCAGCGGTCCCAGAGAGTGGACCGCAGAGAAAGCCAGCGGAGGCTGAGAGGCGACTGCAAGAGGGGCCGGAGTAGAGGAGGAGGAGCAGGGGGCGGTATTGGGCAGACAATTAAATTGCGGCTAATTGCTGGAAAACTTTCAATCTGCTGTCGCCCAATCAATGCGGGGCCATCACTCTGCCTGACAGCTTATTACTTCCCCTGCCGGCCTCTCGCCTGCCCTTAATTATGACCCCAATGACGGTTGCATTACTTATCAGGGACCGGGCCTAATTAGCTGAAGATTGAAATTGGAAAAATGTCAGTCTGCAAAAACGATTTCTGGACCTCTCTGAACCTGGGATATCCGTCTTAAAGGGGAATCATTTTCCATTCTTTCCTTTTCAGCCGCCCCTTTTCGCCCATCCTATCTCTTAGTGTATTGGCTGTTTTTCTTCTTTGTGCTCTTACTGGAGTATGGATGTGAAGGACTTTTTCGAGTTTTGTAGATAGCTTTAGCTTTGTATCAAGCCCCCGCCCTTCTCCCCCCTCCTCTCTTCTCTCTCTCTCTCTCTCTCTCTCTCTCTCTCTCTCTCTCTCTCTCTTTCCTGTGCGCTACGCCTGCCCATCTTTATGTACTCTGCGCATGCGCTTGTGTGTACTGTATGGTGTTCGTATAGGCTCGGCTTTGGTTTGAGCGAGGCTCTGTTCCAAAAAAGGAAGGACTTTATTTCTGCACGATTTCTGTCCTCTTTCTGCAATATGTTTGCAATACAGCTTTCCCTGTGCATTCATTCACAAAACCATTCAGTGTTTTAACTAATAAGTGAATTTATGTTAATGTATCTCTTTGTATCTCTCTGTAATTTAGGAAACGTCATGGTAACAAGGGCACACCAGTGAAGGTACATGTCACCCCACCTCATGGTGGTGGTGGAATGCCATTATCTGATTTTGCTCCTGCTTCTGGTGTTGCTTTTTGTCAACATTTTTATTGCATAATTATGTTCGTACTCTTTTGCACATAACCTTATATAAATCTTGGGCTTCGTTCTGCTTCAGTAACCCCCAGCATGTCGTAAGAGGCGACTGACGGATTCTGTTTCTCTTTTTACCCTTGTTAAGTGTTTCTTGTATAGAATATAGTCAATTTTTGTAAAGATTTTAGTCAAGCAGTATGTAAGAAATGTTAAGTCCTTTGTACTGGAAACTTGCATTCTCCCAGTAAGGTAATATATTGTACTACGTTGCAAGCCCCTGGAGCAAATTTTTGATTAGTGCTTTTGTGAACAAGAAGCAATTGACAAGTGGCTCTATCCCATCTCCCCCCTTTCCCCGTCGCGATATAACCTTCGTGGTTGAAAACGACGTTAAACACCAAATAAAGAAAGAAAGTTCTGCTTCAGTAACCGCTGTACTGTCATTTCTCGCCTTCAATATCTGATCCCACACATACACAGAGCGATTGTGTACTCGACATTACAAAAATGTCACGTTTCTAATGCATGTCTGTTTCGGTGGGTGCTTAACTCAACTAAATTTTGCAAAAATGGAGCATGCTGCAGATAACATGTTGTTGCACTGTTGATATAAAGATGGCATGTTCCATAGAAGAGCTTTAAGGTACAAGATAGAATTTCTGTGCATCTTCTTTAGGCAGTTTCATCGTTATTTTAAGGTGTGTTTATCAATTTCACGCGCACGTGACTCTTCACTGCTTGTGTGTGATGATCTCGCTACATGCATAACTATAATGTTGAGTTATCTTTGTCATGTGCTTGCTATATTAGGTATGTCGATGAACAAAGTAACATTAAGTGTATTCTGTTACTCGATCGCTTTCATCATACATGTGTTCTCGTCAGCTTAATTATGCATTCCCAACTAATCGATATTTTTGTCTTTTTTCGATCAATCAATTAGTTACACTTTCATTCTTTCATTCATTCATTCATTCATCAACCATCCATTTATTCATCCATTCATTCATTCGTTCGGTCGTTCGTTCGTTCGTTCGTTCGTTTGTTCGTTCGTTCTTCGTTCGTTCGTTCGTTCGTTCGTTCGTTTTGTTCAATCATTCATGTGTTTGTGTATCCGTTTGTCAGTTCACTGGGAAGCCAACCAGTCAATCGTTTCTTCTGAAAGTCTATTCATTCATTTAATTATTCATTGTTTTGTTTGTCCAATAACAGAAAATGCCCTGGTCAGCGTGTCACACGGTCTGTGTTATGTTTGTGTGTGTGCAGGTGTGAGCGAGTGTGATCGACCACTGGGCAAGATGAGTCTCTACCTTCTCAGGTTCAACCCCAAGCTCTACCACAAACTCACCCACTCTGCAGCCAGCATCACATGACACAGACTTTCATTCTTGATTGTACTCAAATCATACCAACAACTCTGGTCTTTGTTTTGCTAATCCAAGATGTATACCTACTACTGCCTCTGCCACCAAGCAGCCTCTGTGGAGTGTGAAGAACGAAGTCTCTCAGGTGGTCACTCAAGAGGATGAGAGGATCGTCGGAGAGACAGAGAGAGAGATGGTGCACGATGTTATCAAGCTGAGGAGGTAGAGACATCAGAAAGCATCGTGGAGTGGTCGATCTATAGGGAGGGTATCAGAACATTACACAATTGAAACTTGCCGGTGACGAACTGCCTCCCTTAGTGTTGGTTATACGTTCACATGATATTCCTCAAATAAAGGGTAGTATCCATGCAACCTCCTAAAATAGAGGTTTTAGTGTGTATCAGATATATACGAGTAGAAGTTCTAGGTCACATTGCTGGCATTAGTATAGGCTTCCATTCCTAATACTGTAGTAATTCTACGGTTTTAGGTCACACCTCTTTTCGCATGTCAGTTTATACTGTTTCCTCAAGTACTGGTTGAAGGTTACATGAGTTTTGTAAGTAAAGGTGGGTTATTTCTGTCATGTCTACAAATAGAAATATTACGTCACACTTTTTCTAGAAGAAGAGGTTTTCGTCCATACCATTTCCACCGATGTTAAAATCACAGAACTTTTATTAGTTGAAGGTCACACTACCTTCTTTAGTACATGAGTTATTCATACCATATATAAATACAAATATTAGTTCATACCTTTTCCAGCAGAAGAGGTTTTATGTAGTTCATATCATTTTCACAGATTTTAAAATAAGTCCACTAGTGTTAGAAGTACAATCGCAGAATACTGTGAGTAGACTATGTATCAACTTATATATAGAAACGGGAGCCGGTATACTAGTTGGCTCTGGATGTAACTAGTATGTAGTATAGAAGTATGGCGATGTAATCCAGTTCTTGGGGGAAAGACTGCAAAATGGACAAGAAGCGATATATTACAGACTGATCACCTGGACTGAATTGTAGAATCACTAGGTACGTGTAAATCGTCAGTAGCGTTAACCAACGTTGGTGCTCAGTTATAGAGAGTAAACTGAAGGCGGGTCGGTACAGTGGACGTTTTCACGATGGTATCTTAAAGTGCTGTTTTTCCTTTCAGTTATGGCCAAAGAACTTATCAAACAGAAAACTGTGAAAGCTTCTGCTACTTGAAACCGGCACGGTGGCCTAGTGCCGTAAGGCGTCCGCCCCGTGATCGGGAGGTCTTGGGTTCGAACCCCGGCCGGGTCATACCTTAGACTTTAAAATTGGCAATCTAGTGGCTGCTCCGCCTGGCGTCTGGCATTATGGGGTTAGTGCTAGGACTTGTTGGTCCGGTGTCAGAATAATGTGACTGGGTGAGACATGAAGCCTGTGCTGCGACTTCTGTCTTGTGTGTGGCGCACGTTAAATGTCAAAGCAGCACCGCCCTGATATGGCCCTTCGTGGTCGGCTGGGCGTTAAGCAAACAAACAAACTGCTACTTGAAACTGTAAGGCCCTAGAAAGTCGCAAGATCGAGAAAGGACAGAGAAAGGAGTACCAAGAGAAAGTTATTTATTGTCTTTTGGTGTGGGGTTTCTGAACATGGCATGCGATGAGGTAGATGACATTGAAATATTTAGCTGTGTAAAATAAAAATATTACTCGTCATTGAGCCCTTGATTTAGTCATACATAAACATCTTCCAAATACGATTTCAAATGGATGACAGAGGTCGCAATCTGGTTTATATGTGGCACCCCAAAACCTGTCCTTGTACGTTTTAACTTCCTTTTTAATTTCAAACGGAAGTATTTCTTACGTGCAGTTTTGAAATCAATGCACTGGTGTCTGTTTGCAGTGCGCCCTGTAAATTTCAACGCATGAAATATAACTTTGTTTCCTGGTGATCTTTCAGTAAATATAATGTCTCACATATAAGGTGCTGTTACTTTTACATTTTATGTTTTTGCAGTTTCACAGTGTTTAGTTTCATGCATGTAATTAATGTTAAATTACTTCAGGTTTTTGCCGGTGTAATGTTTTCAAATAATTGTATGAAGATGTTCATCAAACAAAACATTTATTTTTTCTTTACTTTTCTGCATCATCATAACCAATGTATATCTCAAACACAATATCCTGGCTGCTTGACTTTCACATTTTTGCATGTACACTTTTTGAGTCACTTGAGAAAATGTGACTCTATGTAATCGGTCAGTGTTAGTCTGTCCGGCCGGCCGGCCGGCCGTCCGGCCGGCCGGCCGTAGACACCACCTTAACGTTGGACTTTTCTCGGAAACTATCAAAGCGATCGGGCTCATATTTTGTTTAGTCGTGACCTCCAATGACCTCTACACTTTAACGATGGTTTCGTTGACCTTTGACCTTTTTCAAGGTCACAGGTCAGCGTCAAAGGAAAAATTAGACATTTTATATCTTTGACAAAGTTCATCGGATGTGATTGAAACTTTGTAGGATTATTCTTTACATCAAAGTATTTACATCTGTAGCCTTTTACGAACGTTATCAGAAAAACAAGGGAGATAACTAGCCTTTTCTGTTCGGCAACACACAACTTAACGTTGGGCTTTTCTCGGAAACTATAAAAGTGACCGGGCTCAAATTTTATGTGAACGTGACTCCCAGTGACCTCTACACTTTGACGTCTGCTTTGGTGACCTTTGACCTTTTTCAAGGTCACAGGTATGCTTCAGGTATGCATTGTGTTGTGAATAGCAATTTCTTCCTGTCCATCTGATGCCTCATATAATATTCAGAACTGCGAAAGTGACTCGATCGAGCGTTTGCTCTTCTTGTTTTACATCAAATTATCAAATGTTGGGATCCTTTCTTTGCCATATATTTTGTGATCATACATTTAATTACTATTAATTGGTAATTGATATATCTCTTCCACCTATCAAACTGGTCTGGCAATCTCCTGAACTCTGTAGTCTGGTGCTTTTTGTAATGGTGTGATTGTAATCAATACTCATTTAGGTTATTGATGAGTTTTAGTGGAATATTTGCACGCTAAATGCATATTAGTGTCGAGGTTGGCATGGCTAGCTCTGGGGAATTCCGTGCGATGACGACTGAAATGTGTGAACTTTGATACAAGGTACTAGTCAGAAAGTAGCTTTACGGTTTTATTAACCGCAACAGTGCGTCACTGAAGTTAGCGCTGTAATCGGAGATTTATCAAACTCTTAATGAGATTACTTCAACTCGTTAGTCTGACGAGGTAGTGACGTAATTTGGTGCTTACGCGGATCGTTCACGTGATGTGAAGAGGATTTTGGTTTTAACGCTATTTATATATATGCTATCTAGTTAACCGTGTCAAACTCGTGCAGTTCAGTCACGGGTTAGAATTCAACCTCCACGTCATTCAATGCAGGACTTCATGCTTTTTCATGAAACAGAAAATAATAAATAATAACAAGTGTGTTCCAGAATCGTGTGGAACTCGAAGACAAGGTCACACCAATTGTGTAACAGTCTCATGCAAGGTCACTGCTGAGAGTCTGCGTGCGTTTAGTGTCCCATTTTTTTTAAGCTACCGTTCACACTGGTGACCACTGGTGGAACGAATTGCCCTTTAAAAAAAATCTGCCCGAAGTATAACAAAATGTGTGTACTGCTAACAGGGAATTGGTAGGTAAATGACCTGTGAGGACGTAACCCCACCCTCCTCCCTTCTATTATCTAATAGCGTTAGAACACTGCAGATATTTGCACACTCTTGGCTAGATCGCAGTGTTGAACGGGCTTTCCTGAGCTTCCAGCCCCTAGAAAGTAGGCTTACCGTTAGGTTGTGAAAGGAGATCACTGCCCTGTGTAAGTGTGACAATTAATGCTCTGTAGAACTTCTTCATTCAGATTCTTTGCATGAGAATTGCTGCCAAAAATCTTGTTTGCAAGATTCTAAATAGCCTCAGTGAACAAGCTTGTTTTGTTTTTGTTGTTGTTTTTTTGTTTTGTTTTTACCCTTTTGAGTTGCTGTGTACAGGGTAGTTTTGGGGTGTGTATTTTTTTATGATTTCCAAATGAGTTCCTGTATTGCTGTAAACCAAGATGACTGTGGACATGGCACACGAAACATTCAGGTCAGGTTCTGGAATGAGATAGGTGTGAATCGGTTTGATTTTGTTGTTTTGTTTAATGTTCCTGTTTACTCTGCTATAAGCTGGTGTTTTGTTCTGAATCAGTTTATGTTCTGGACTCTTCCTTTATCTAGTCTCTTGTGGCCTTTTCTCGTCACACACCTCGTTTAGTGGAAGATCAAATATGAATTTGCTTGTTTGTTTGCTTGTCCCAAATATCTGTACATTTTGTATTTTACATGTTACATTTCCGAGATCTACAACTAGCTGTGCTGTATATTTTCTGCAGCTGGTTAATCGTCACTGTAATCTACCTGAATGACTCCATGACTCTCCCGAATGACTCAATGGCTCTCTCGATGGCTCTCCTGAATGACTCGATGGCTCTCCCGTATTTCATCAGTCTCTGCATCAAAAGTCTTGATCAAAATCAACCTCCTTGCTGTTTAACTTTACATTGTCAGTGTTTGTATATCGCTTTCAATATGATGTCTTTTATCGTCCATATCCTTTTTTTTTTTAGATCACTTGTGTTTTCCTGTGATACATCATATGAGCCGTGTTAAAAGCTGTCATGTTTTTCTGACACTTATCAAGTTATGTTGAACTTAATTGTTTGGGCTTGCCATTTTCGATCAAATATCTGTACTTTGGAATGGTACTACAAGGATACTTTTGTTGGCTTCTGTTGAGCAGATGGTTTTTTTGAGTCACTTGAGAAAAAGTGACTCTATGTAATCGGTCAGTGTTAGTCTGTCCGGCCGGCCGTCCGGCCGGCCGTCCGTAGACACCACCTTAACGTTGGACTTTTCTCGGAAACTATCAAAGCGATCGGGCTCATATTTTGTTTAGTCGTGACCTCCAATGACCTCTACACTTTAACGATGGTTTCGTTGACCTTTGACCTTTTTCAAGGTCACAGGTCAGCGTCAAAGGAAAAATTAGACATTTTATATCTTTGACAAAGTTCATCGGATGTGATTGAAACTTTGTAGGATTATTCTTTACATCAAAGTATTTACATCTGTAGCCTTTTACGAACGTTATCAGAAAAACAAGGGAGATAACTAGCCTTTTCTGTTCGGCAACACACAACTTAACGTTGGGCTTTTCTCGGAAACTATAAAAGTGACCGGGCTCAAATTTTATGTGAACGTGACTCCCAGTGACCTCTACACTTTGACGTCTGCTTTGGTGACCTTTGACCTTTTTCAAGGTCACAGGTATGTCTTGAATTCTTCAGGTATGCATTGTGTTGTGAATAGCAATTTCTTCCTGTCCATCTGATGCCTCATATAATATTCAGAACTGCGAAAGTGACTCGATCGAGCGTTTGCTCTTCTTGTTTCACATTAGTCTAAATAAAAGTGTGCATGTTTTGCCAGTGATATACGGAACTGCTGTCTGCATTTAGTGCCTGTGAGACTCAATTCTCCTACTAGCATTGTGTATATTATTTGCATTGCTTTAATGTTTATACTTCAATGATATTATCAACTCTTATGGATCCAGCTTTGCTTTTTTCAGTCCTACTGTATTTGTACCTAGATACGAGCCTTTCCCAGAAAAGTGTCTGCCTATTTAAATATATTAAATGAATAAATGTGGTGAATCTGGAACCGCAAAAGATATAGGCATTCATCTTAGTGATGGTGAATGCGTGATATATTGTGTAAAAAATTCCATCTCACACGGCAGAAATTAATATGTAAAGCGCTTAGAGAACGTCAAGCGCTAAAAAATCTCCCATATAAATAAATAAATGAGAATGAGATGCTGCCCTACATACCAAGCGGCATAACGGGCAGTGAGTAAGTAAGATGAGAATGAGAACACAAGAAGTCTAGGATCATCAGTCATGTGAATTTGATTATCATAACTAGTTCCTTGTAATACGTGCTGTAGATCACTCTGACTGTTGTCACGCCTCCAGCTTTCATTTTACACGCTTTGAGCTCTGTTTTGTTAAATATCAAATGTACACATGTATGTTTATATCGTTTTAGACAATGTGATATTTGATCTCGTTTGCTTCATCTTGATTCTGTCCAGACTCCTGTCATTCCATGTACATATATTATATCAGAGTATCGCTTTTAGATTCTTGCTGATAACTGCATGTGATCTGTTGCTGTATGTGCTGTATTTACTCGTCGATGATATTGTATGGAATATGATACTGTCAGAAAACCAGGACATGTTTCGCTTTTGTTCGCCGCTTCGAGTCAACATTACTGCTTCGTAGTCTTGATGATACTGTATGAAAACCAGGACATGTTGAGTTGCTTTGAGTCAACATTACTGCTGCGCTAATTAATCAAGTTTTGTGTCCTTGGTCTGCCGAAGCCCTGGCAGGTTTTTTACTTTCAATTGCGAAGTAGAAAATTCTTTGAAACCTTAGTTGTTTTTTTTGTTCTTTTGTTTTATTTGCAATGAATAACAGCTCAAGATTTGATGGGCCTCAAAAGTAACGCAAGAAACTCCTGTGTATTTTTCACATTTAGAAATTCCGTTTGTTAAACCCGCCTCCTTGAATACTTCGTGAACTCTAACTGAAAAAATTTTGACAAATGACTAACCCACCGTTCTCTTTTTTGTTTCCTCTCCCTGTTTATTAACCGTCCTCTTTATGCTAGAGTGTTTAAACATAGTCCCAACATTTGCCATGATTAAATTTGTCTTCAAAGGGTTGTTATAAAATATTTTCTTTGGAGAAAAATATCGGTTTATTTTACTCAACACACTACTTCTAGGACGTGAACATGTTTTGGTGACTATGAGACCCTCGTTTACTGCACATGCAATAATATTTTCTTTTTTTCCGACTCATTATTTCCTGTGTAATCTTATATTTTTGCAGATGCTTTACACCTTTTTGGCATGGTGTTATTAATTACAGCACACCTGCTTTGGTGATTTCATTTAACTGATGAGATTAATCATGACAGTGAAGATAATTATTTCTTCCATTTTCCCCAACCTGTGATTCTAATTGGCTTCGTCTTTTCAGGGTGAAATGATGTTTTTAATGACAGTTTTCTGGTGACTTCTTCGGGCTGTAACACAACTTAAAAACACAGTCCTTTCCGCCAAAAATGCAAATGTTTAAATGGGACAAGAACAACCCTCCACTTGGTCACATAACAAAGATCACCATTCTGACTGCTTCCTGTGCAGATTAGGAACTAATTTTGATGCTTGATGAATTAATATCGAAGATTACCACTAGTGTTAGTTAAAACAAAATTAATTCATAAATAAAATCCTATACTCTGCACAGAAAGTACTAAGGTGGTTGATTATTGGTATGTGTCCAAATGGAGAGATTGTCTTATGGCATGAAAACCCCTGGCCACATCTGGCATGGTAAGAACAATCGTTAACACGGGAAGGACTGGGCCTTTAAATCGATGTTATATCATTGAGTTGAATGAAAGGATTTAGTGTCCCAACTGTCTTGAAGCGCTTATTAGTTTTTGCTGCTATGTAATCACGAGTACTCAATTTTTAGCTGTTCTGTGCTTTTGCTTCAATAAAATGTAATGCTTACAAATAAAGACTCTTCTTGTGCTGCATTTCTTTGAATGTGAGAGGGAGAGAGACATTGATTGATTGATTGATTGATCCATTGATTTGGGAACGCAAAAGAAGAAGATGGATGGATGGATTGATTGATTGGTTAATTGATTGATTGGCTGGTTGATTGATTGATTGGTTATACTGTGGGTCAACTAGGGCTGTCACACATTGATTTGTTTGTTTATTTATTTATTTCTAGAGGCCCAGTTTGAAAACACAAATATACGAGAGAGGGGAGAGTGTGTGTGTGTGTGTATGTTTCAGTTATATTTATGAACATTGTAAACTCAGCACACAGAGACAAAACCAAAGGGGAAAAAAAGCAGGTCTCATTTCCACTTTACTGCTTTCAATGTGGGCTAGCGGTGACCCTGCACTTCTATCCAGGTTTGTTTTCTAATTCCGATTGACATGAAAATGTCATTCTTATGTTAACTAATAATTACATTTAACAGCAGGAGAAAGAACCATATGTGAGCGTACAACAATAAAACAATTCAAATAAATAGATCACGTTGTGCTGGTACAGATGCACTAAGCCCATCAAAGTCTACCGCCATATTCTTCACTAGTGTCCAACTAAAAACCGCACACGCGACGGTACCACTGAGCTATCGAGCACACCCTCACAGCCAGCCTGCCCCGGTCTTTTCATCATCAGCAGCAAATCTCTGTGACGCTGCCAGACTGCTGCCGTGACGTAACGCAGCGCGCGCCATGCCGCACGTGCCATTACAACGCCTCGAGGGGAGTTCACCAAATCTGACCTGTTCCGGTCACAAAGGTCGTACGAGGCCGCGCGCGCAGATGGCTGCGTTGAGCGTTTAGCGGAGGGAGGTGAATGTATCGGCATTTTTGTGTGGCGGAGCGGCTGTTGTGTTTTTTTGCACAGAGCTGAGGTGTTGGGGTTGTTTCTTTTCTCATGAAATAAAGTGTATGTGGGGCCCAGTCGGTTAGTCCTGGTTTGTCACAAAAAGCACAGAAAAAACCCCAGTAACAGACAAAAACAAAGAACGACAGAAAGGTAATTGTGTAGAACTGGTTGAGGCTTTTTAAAAGGCACGGTGAAAAGAAGCAGATACGTTCTCTGTCCCCCTCCCATCCCCCCTTTCACCGCGACACACCCACACCCTCTCACCCCACACCGCTCATTGTCTCTCGTTCAATCTCCTTTAAAACAGTTTCTATTTTTTCATATCTCTGTTTCTCCGTCTGTTTCTATCCCTTTGTATGTGACAAGTAGGCACATGTCTTTCTGTCTGTCTTTATCTTTGTCTGTCATTCTTCCGGTCTTCATAATCATTCATCTGTCTATAGATATGTCTGTCATTCTTCCGGTCTTCATAATCATTCATCTGTCTATAGATATGTCTGTTATTCTGCCGGTCTTCATAATCATTCATCTGTCTATAGATATGTCTGTCATTCTGCCGGTCTTCATAATCATTCATCTGTCTATAGATATGTCTGTCATTCTGCCGGTCTTCATAATCATTCATCTGTCTATAGATATGTCTGTCATTCTTCCGGTCTTCATAATCATTCATCTGTCTATAGATATGTCTGTCATTCTTCCGGTCTTCATAATCATTCATCTGTCTATAGATATGTCTGTCATTCTGCCGGTCTTCATAATCATTCATCTGTCTATAGATATGTCTGTCATTCTGCCGGTCTTCATAATCATTCATCTGTCTATAGATATGTCTGTCATTCTGCCGGTCTTCATAATCATTCATCTGTCTATAGATATGTCTGTCATTCTTCCGGTCTTCATAATCATTCATCTGTCTATAGATATGTCTGTCGTTTGAGCAAACCAAATGCACACGTGGGAAATGATCAACTTTGATGCAGTGCATGACAATTCTGCGTTGCCGTTTTTGATAGCACAGAGGTTCCATAATCAACAAGAAATTCCTCCGAGGTAGGAAAAACACCCCCGTCCTTACCATTCTCACTGCCACCAACTGAGAAGGTTATTTCCCTTTGACCATTAATATGTCCCTCTATAAGTCCTTGTAGAATCTTAATCCACCAATAACTCCCTAACCGTGTGTTTGACTGGTCCCAATTTTTGTAAGGACCGTCTCAGGAATGTATAGAACCTGTTCACCAAGTTTGGTGACGATCGGTCCGTTCATTCTTGAGATCTATATGCGAACACAAACACACAAACAAACAAACAAACAAACACATCGACCGAATCCTATACACACCCCTATACCGGGGGTGTAAAAATATGGACAGACATTCCTTGCTGTGAGAAGAAGATATATTGTCTGTGTGTGTGAGTCAGATTGCTTGCTTGCTTGCTTCTGTACTTGCTTGTTTGCCAGATGGAATCTTACCCCTGGAACTGATTTTCTCTTTGTTCTTATATTTCTCATATATGAATAGCGGTGAACTAAGGAATAATTTACCCGCAGTTTTCTGTTTTAAAAGCTGCCATACTCGTAGCGTTCATTGATTAATTCATATTGTTTACATGTGCCAATAATGTTATAAAACTGTACCTAAGGGGATATAATAACAATTGGATGTAGCTTTCGAACACAGAAAAAATTATTTCAGTATTGCAAAGTGGTGTTGATAGTGTCGAGTGAAAACAGAACAGTCTCAAACGCCATCTTTGGTTTACAAAACGTCACGAAGTGACGTCAACGGTCTGAAAATAGCCCAAGTCCTGGAGAACTGTTGCTAAACAATGCAATAAAGAATTAATTATTTCTCGTAATTGGTAAGGACTTCAAACCTAAAACTTTGCAGGAAGCTTAATTTATACATCCCCGCAACGATGGGAAAAGCCCTGGAAGTAATTAAACTAATTAAATAGGACTATGTCAGCCTTTAAACGATTCATCGTTGAATAACGTTAGTAAGATTATCTTCTTTCTTTTTAAATACATTTAATAGATGAACGGCGTGCTGTCTTGAATTCATGTAAAATTAGCACAGAATACAGCAACTGAGTCAAAATATCTGAGCACAGTCATGTCACTGAATGTCCATGGCTGTGGCATTGCCAGTGCCTGACCAGACGTTTGTGTCTCTGTGTTCTTTATAGGACGAAATCTCCGCCCAACTCAGTCAAGTCAAAAGCATAATTTCTCTGATCCAGCAGCAAGCCAACAAAGCAGACTCTCTCTCTCCCCAGACATCCGTGCCAAGAACACATGGAAAAATAATGTATACAAATGGTCAATCAGAGGCCCAGTGTTCACTGAATCGTGGTGTAGCCCCCTGCAATTATCGCCCCTTATTCTGACTTGTCTCCCTTAGCTGCCGGAGTTGCCTCCCTGGCCCATGGTAAATGAAGACAGACGATAATGGCGGACTAAGACTGGGCCGCGCCGGGCTAATGAAAGACATCGGAGGGAAAACTGGTCTCCCTGATTGGCAAAGCTTACATAGTTCGGGCAACAAGGGGAGAAAGGGAGGTAAAAAGAGCAAGGAGGGGGGGGGTGTGGGGGAGGGGGCTTTGCAAAGTGGCAGGGGGATGACTGGGCCTTTGCCATTCTTTGTCACCCAAAAATGGCCAGAACGAAGGATTAACACCATTTCCAGCTCTGCGTCCGATAATATTTTTTTGCATTGTAGGCGAAGGTTATTTTTTTCAGGAGCGAAAGGAAGACTCGGACAATAAAGAAATGAAGTTCAGTGCAATTTTAAGCGCTTAAACGCTATAAATCTTCTTTTTTTTTCTTTTCTTTTTTTCATTAATGTTAAACGTCAATAGCAAGGTTCAACACCTTCGCTTGGTTAGGTGGGTTTTTGGGGGAGGGGGAGGCAGCTATATATATATAGTTAGACAAAATATTGTTGAAAATCTGACTTGAATAGGATATTCACGTTACGTCAATTTTCAAGAAAATGCTCTTTTTTTTGTAGTGTTTAATCAAATAAATATCATATCTCTTGAATCACAAAGAAAACGTAAGACAGAGTAATCATCATTACTATTTAACAAGGCCAAAATTAAGCTATTTTCTTTTAGAAAAGCCTGCTTTAAGCTTACTCCTGTTGTGGTCGAACTTACAACCAGGCCTGCAGCTATTCATTGGTGAAAATGAGTTCTGATTAGAAATGAGAAAGAAGGGTATAGACTGAGTTAGGGGGAGGGAGTGGGAGGAACGGGGAGGGGGGGGGGGGAGACACAAATTTTCACTGTCATGAAATGAAAAGAACAAAGGACTAGAACAGTACACCTTTTGGACAAAGCGAAGTGAGTCCAAAAAAATAAGAACTGCCTTTCTGCCATCACCATTTGTTTCTTGGGATTATTCCCCCTAGACAGGACGAGTTTGTAAAGTTCTGACATTTACGATTCTGGGGGGAAAAAGTTGTTGAAAGTGTTTTAGTTCTTCATCTGCAGAAACTGAAGTAAAATAGGAATAAAGAGAAATATTTCTGGTGACAGCGCGGATTGTACTTTCTAAAATAAATCCAACAGAAGAAGTTGTAATCCTGTAAGAAACTCGGAAACTATGAACAAACTAGTATTTCCTGGAACGGCTAGAAATACTGCAAGTACAAATATCATTATTAAACGACCCACCCTACTTTGACTACGCTGTCTACTAACCCCCCCCCCTCTCGCACCCCAACACACACACACACACACGCACACACACACACACACACACACACACACACACACACACTCTTCTGTTGTATCCATCTTATGAATGAGACAAGGGGACAGGGGGGGGGGGGGTGGCGGAGGTCAGTCAGGGACAAAAAGAACAAAAATATCGTTATACACAACACTAACAGAACATGAGCATACCAACACAACGACAAAGCCGAATCTCATGAGACTAAAAGATTAATATTATCAGTAAAGATCCTTTCTTTCTTTTTACAAGAGGGAAGGACAATTCTGAAGGAAAAAAGTTAAAGAGCTCCTTTATCAGTGATGACTGTTGACTAATTGGCCAGTGGCGAATGAGTGGCGTGTTTTCTTATTCTAGCTGAAAGCTTTGACCTTCTTTCTCCAGACTTATCAAATTGCCTCTTTTGCTCCCGATTGGCCTGTCATCTGACTGTGCCCTACTGCCCTCAAACTTCTCAAGTAATCCCCCTCCCGATATCCTCTCACCCCCTCTACTCCTCCTCTTTTCCTCTGCACCCCACCCCCCACCCCCCCCCACCCCCTCCACCCCACCTCTCCTCCTCCTCCTCCTCCTCCTCCCCTCCCTAATGTTTTCCTTGCTGCCTGCTTTTTGCGACACTTCTGTTGTGTCTAGCTAAAACTCTCACCTCCAACATTATTATTATTTGTCGATTGCTAATCTCGATCGCACTTCTTTAGTATGCTCCCTTGCTTCCTTGTTCTGTGTCATTCATTGGCCTTTTACTGTCGGTATTCTTTGTTGAAAGTCTGGTTGTTTGTCTGTATGCTTAAATGCTCGATGTCTAACTACCGCATTATATTTTCTGTCTGCTTTTAAAACAATTTTTTATACTAATTGGCCACATTAACACTAATAATAAATCTATATTATCGAATGTGAAGGTTGTATACTCAAGTATTAGCGATCATTGTTCAATCTTGTGTTCTCGGTCGTTTAAGTTGCCTTAGCGTGTAAATAAAGGCTATGTGTCTGCTTACCGGTCCGTCTGCTGTCTGCTTACCATGGACCACTCTGCCGCCGATCATAGTCTACTGTCCAAAGCGCTTCCTACTTCCCATCACTCTACTCTGTCTGATGTCTACTTACAATGTCTACTGTCTACTAACGATCACTGGACTATCACTCTAACCTGTCTGCTGTTCACTTCCCATGCCTGATGTCTGCTACTCTACCCTGTCTATTGTCTACTTATCATCACTCTGCCCTGTCTACTTATCATCACTCTACCCTGTCTAGTGTCTACTTATCATCACTCTACCCTGTCTAGTGTCTACTTATCATCACTCTGCCCTGTCTAGTGTCTACTTATTATCACTCTGCCCTGTCTGCTGCTCTCTTACCGTGCCTGATGTCTGCTACTCTACGCTGTCTAGTGTCTACTTATCATCACTCTGCCCTGTCTACTTATCATCACTCTACCCTGTCTAGTGTCTACTTATCATCACTCTGCCCTGTCTACTTATCATCACTCTACCCTGTCTGCTGTTCACTTCCCATGCCTGATGTCTGCTACTCTACCCTGTCTAGTGTTTACTTATCATCACTCTACCCTGTCTATTGTCTACTTACAATCACTCTACCCTGTCTACTTATCATCACTCTGCCCTATCTACTGTTCTCTTACCGTGCCTGATGTCTGCTTGTAATCATTCTACCCTGTCTACTTATCATCACTCTACCCTGTCTACTGTTCTCTCACCATGCCTAATGTCTGCCACTCTACGCTGTCTATTGTCTACTTATCATCACTCTACCCTGTCTACTTATCATCACTCTACCCTGTCTACTTATCATCACTCTGCCCTGTCTACTGTTCTCTTACCGTGCCTGATGTCTGCTACTCTACCCTGTCTATTGTCTACTTATCATCACTCTACCCTGTCTACTTATCATCACTCTACCCTGTCTACTTATCATCACTCTGCCCTGTCTACTGTTCTCTTACCGTGCCTGATGTCTGCTACTCTACCCTGTCTATTGTCTACTTATCATCACTCTACCCTGTCTACTTATCATCACTCTGCCCTGTCTACTTATCATCACTCTACCCTGTCTACTTATCATCACTCTGCCCTGTCTACTGTTCTCTCACCATGCCTAATGTCTGCTACTCTACCCTGTCTAGTGTCTACTTATCATCACTCTGCCCTGTCTACTTATCATCACTCTGCCCTGTCTACTGTTCTCTTACCGTGCCTGATGTCTGCTACTCTACCCTGTCTATTGTCTACTTATCATCACTCTGCCCTGTCTAGTGTCTACTTATTATCACTCTGCCCTGTCTAGTGTCTACTTATTATCACTCTGCCCTGTCTAGTGTCTACTTATTATCACTCTGCCCTGTCTAGTGTCTACTTATTATCACTCTGCCCTGTCTAGTGTCTACTTATCACCACTCTGCCCTGTCTACTTATCATCACTCTGCCCTGTCTGCTGTTCTCTTACCGTGCCTGATGTCTGCTACTCTACTCTGTCTATTGTCTACTTATCATCACTCTTCCCTGCCTGCTGTTTATTTAACATCACTCTATCCTTCCGTTTGAATATTTATCAGCGCTCTACCCGGCCTGCTGTCTACTCAACATCACTCTTCCATGCCTTTTGAATACTTATCATTACTCTGCCCTGTCTGCTGTCTGCTTGTCATCACTGTCTACTACCCTGTTTGTTATCTAGTTACCCTCTCTACTGACCATCAATCTACCTTGCCTTGTTGTCTACTTACAGTCACTCTTTCCCTGTCTGTTGTCTTCTTACCGTCACTCTTTCCCTGTCTGTTGTCTACTTACCGTCACTCTTTCCCTGTCTGTTGTCTACTTACCCTCACTCTTTCCCTGTCTGTTGTCTACTTACCCTCACTCTTTCCCTGTCTGTTGTCTACTTACCATCACTCTTTCCCTGTCTGTTGTCTACTTACCGTCACTCTTTCCCTGTCTGTTGTCTACTTACCATCACTCTTTCCCTGTCTGTTGTCTATTTACCCTCACTCTTTCCCTGTCTGTTGTCTATTTACCCTCACTCTTTCCCTGTCTGTTGTCTATTTACCCTCACTCTTTCCCTGTCTGTTGTCTACTTACCGTCACTCTTTCCCTGTCTGTTGTCTATTTACCCTCACTCTTTCCTGTCTGTTGTCTACTTACCATCACTCTTTCCCTCTCTGTTGTCTACTTACCCTCACTCTTTCCCTGTCTGTTGTCTACTTACCCTCACTCTTTCACTGTCTGTTGTCTACTTACCATCACTCTTTCCCTCTCTGTTGTCTACTTACCCTCACTCTTTCCCTGTCTGTTGTCTACTTACCCTCACTCTTTTACCTGTCTGTTGTCTACTTACCATCACTCTTTCCCTCTCTGTTGTCTATTTACCCTCACTCTTTCCCTGTCTGTTGTCTACTTACCGTCACTCTTTCCCTGTCTGTTGTCTACTTACCATCACTCTTTCCCTGTCTGTTGTCTACTTACCCTCACTCTTTCCCTGTCTGTTGTCTACTTACCCTCACTCTTTCCCTGTCTGTTGTCTACTTACCCTCACTCTTTCCCTGTCTGTTGTCTACTTACCATCACTCTTTCCCTGTCTGTTGTCTACTTACCGTCACTCTTTCCCTGTCTGTTGTCTACTTACCCTCACTCTTTCCCTGTCTGTTGTCTACTTACCCTCACTCTTTCCCTGTCTGTTGTCTATTTACCATCACTCTTTCCCTGTCTGTTGTCTACTTACCCTCACTCTTTCCCTGTCTGTTGTCTACTTACCGTCACTCTTTCCCTGTCTGTTGTCTACTTACCATCACTCTTTCCCTGTCTGTTGTCTACTTACCGTCACTCTTTCCCTGTCTGTTGTCTACTTACCATCACTCTTTCCCTGTCTGTTGTCTACTTACCATCACTCTTTCCCTGTCTGTTGTCTACTTACCATCACTCTTTCCCTGTCTGTTGTCTACTTACCATCACTCTTTCCCTGTCTGTTGTCTACTTACCATCACTCTTTCCCTGTCTGTTGTCTACTTACCATCACTCTTTCCCTGTCTGTTGTCTATTTACCATCACTCTTTCCCTGTCTGTTGTCTACTTACCGTCACTCTTTCCCTGTCTGTTGTCTATTTACCATCACTCTTTCCCTGTCTGTTGTCTACTTACCATCACTCTTTCCCTGTCTGTTGTCTACTTACCATCACTCTTTCCCTGTCTGTTGTCTACTTACCATCACTCTTTCCCTGTCTGTTGTCTACTTACCATCACTCTTTCCCTGTCTGTTGTCTACTTACCGTCACTCTTTCCCTGTCTGTTGTCTACTTACCATCACTCTTTCCCTGTCTGTTGTCTATTTACCATCACTCTTTCCCTGTCTGTTGTCTACTTACCATCACTCTTTCCCTGTCTGTTGTCTACTTACCATCACTCTTTCCCTGTCTGTTGTCTACTTACCATCACTCTTTCCCTGTCTGTTGTCTACTTACCATCACTCTTTCCCTGTCTGTTGTCTACTTACCATCACTCTTTCCCTGTCTGTTGTCTACTTACCATCACTCTTTCCCTGTCTGTTGTCTACTTACCATCACTCTTTCCCTGTCTGTTGTCTATTTACCATCACTCTTTCCCTGTCTGTTGTCTACTTACCATCACTCTTTCCCTGTCTGTTGTCTACTTACCATCACTCTTTCCCTGTCTGTTGTCTACTTACCATCACTCTTTCCCTGTCTGTTGTCTACTTACCATCACTCTTTCCCTGTCTGTTGTCTACTTACCCTCACTCTTTCCCTGTCTGTTGTCTACTTACCATCACTCTTTCCCTGTCTGTTGTCTACTTACCGTCACTCTTTCCCTGTCTGTTGTCTACTTACCATCACTCTTTCCCTGTCTGTTGTCTACTTACCGTCACTCTTTCCCTGTCTGTTGTCTACTTACCGTCACTCTTTCCCTGTCTGTTGTCTACTTACCGTCACTCTTTCCCTGTCTGTTGTCTACTTACCCTCACTCTTTCCCTGTCTGTTGTCTACTTACCATCACTCTTTCCCTGTCTGTTGTCTACTTACCATCACTCTTTCCCTGTCTGTTGTCTACTTACCCTCACTCTTTCCCTGTCTGTTGTCTATTTACCCTCACTCTTTCCCTGTCTGTTGTCTATTTACCATCACTCTTTCCCTGTCTGTTGTCTACTTACCATCACTCTTTCCCTGTCTGTTGTCTACTTACCCTCACTCTTTCCCTGTCTGTTGTCTACTTACCATCACTCTTTCCCTGTCTGTTGTCTACTTACCGTCACTCTTTCCCTGTCTGTTGTCTACTTACAGTCACTCTTTCCCTGTCTGTTGTCTACTTACCATCACTCTTTCCCTGTCTGTTGTCTACTTACCCTCACTCTTTCCCTGTCTGTTGTCTACTTACCATCACTCTTTGCCTGTCTGTTGTCTATTTACCCTCACTCTTTCCCTGTCTGTTGTCTACTTACCGTCACTCTTTCCCTGTCTGTTGTCTACTTACCCTCACTCTTTCCCTGTCTGTTGTCTACTTACCCTCACTCTTTCCCTGTCTGTTGTCTACTTACCATCACTCTTTCCCTGTCTGTTGTCTACTTACCCTCACTCTTTCCCTGTCTGTTGTCTACTTACCATCACTCTTTCCCTGTCTGTTGTCTACTTACCATCACTCTTTCCCTGTCTGGTGTCTACTTACCATCACTCTTTCCCTGTCTGTTGTCTACTTACCCTCACTCTTTCCCTGTCTGTTGTCTACTTACCCTCACTCTTTCCCTGTCTGTTGTCTACTTACCATCACTCTTTCCCTGTCTGTTGTCTACTTACCCTCACTCTTTCCCTGTCTGTTGTCTACTTACCCTCACTCTTTCCCTGTCTGTTGTCTACTTACCCTCACTCTTTCCCTGTCTGTTGTCTACTTACCGTCACTCTTTCCCTGTCTGTTGTCTACTTACCATCACTCTTTCCCTGTCTGTTGTCTACTTACCATCACTCTTTCCCTGTCTGTTGTCTACTTACCCTCACTCTTTCCCTGTCTGTTGTCTACTTACCCTCACTCTTTCCCTGTCTGTTGTCTACTTACCATCACTCTTTCCCTGTCTGTTGTCTATTTACCCTCACTCTTTCCCTGTCTGTTGTCTATTTACCATCACTCTTTCCCTGTCTGTTGTCTACTTACCATCACTCTTTCCCTGTCTGTTGTCTACTTACCATCACTCTTTCCCTGTCTGTTGTCTACTTACCATCACTCTTTCCCTGTCTGTTGTCTATTTACCCTCAATCTTTCCCTGCTGTTGTCTATTTACCCTCACTCTTTCCCTGTCTGTTGTCTATTTACCCTCACTCTTTCCCTGTCTGTTGTCTACTTACCGTCACTCTTTCCCTGTCTGTTGTCTATTTACCCTCACTCTTTCCCTGTCTGTTGTCTACTTACCCTCACTCTTTCCCTGTCTGTTGTCTACTTACCATCACTCTTTCCCTGTCTGTTGTCTACTTACCATCACTCTTTCCCTGTCTGTTGTCTATTTACCCTCACTCTTTCCCTGTCTGTTGTCTACTTACCATCACTCTTTCCCTGTCTGTTGTCTACTTACCCTCACTCTTTCCCTGTCTGTTGTCTACTTACCCTCACTCTTTCCCTGTCTGTTGTCTACTTACCCTCACTCTTTCCCTGTCTGTTGTCTACTTACCGTCACTCTTTCCCTGTCTGTTGTCTACTTACCGTCACTCTTTCCCTGTCTGTTGTCTACTTACCCTCACTCTTTCCCTGTCTGTTGTCTACTTACCATCACTCTTTCCCTGTCTGTTGTCTACTTACCCTCACTCTTTCCCTGTCTGTTGTCTACTTACCGTCACTCTTTCCCTGTCTGTTGTCTACTTACCCTCACTCTTTCCCTGTCTGTTGTCTACTTACCCTCACTCTTTCCCTGTCTGTTGTCTACTTACCATCACTCTTTCCCTGTCTGTTGTCTACTTACCCTCACTCTTTCCCTGTCTGTTGTCTACTTACCATCACTCTTTCCCTGTCTGTTGTCTACTTACCCTCACTCTTTCCCTGTCTGTTGTCTACTTACCGTCACTCTTTCTCTGTCTGTTGTCTACTTACCCTCACTCTTTCCCTGTCTGTTGTCTACTTACAGTCACTCTTTCCCTGTCTGTTGTCTACTTACCATCACTCTTTCCCTGTCTGTTGTCTACTTACCATCACTCTTTCCCTGTCTGTTGTCTATTTACCCTCACTCTTTCCCTGTCTGTTGTCTATTTACCCTCACTCTTTCCCTGTCTGTTGTCTATTTACCCTCACTCTTTCCCTGTCTGTTGTCTACTTACCATCACTCTTTCCCTGTCTGTTGTCTACTTACCCTCACTCTTTCCCTGTCTGTTGTCTACTTACCGTCACTCTTTCTCTGTCTGTTGTCTACTTACCCTCACTCTTTCCCTGTCTGTTGTCTACTTACCCTCACTCTTTCCCTGTCTGTTGTCTATTTACCCTCACTCTTTCCCTGTCTGTTGTCTACTTACCGTCACTCTTTCCCTGTCTGTTGTCTACTTACCATCACTCTTTCCCTGTCTGTTGTCTATTTACCCTCACTCTTTTCCTGTCTGTTGTCTACTTACCCTCACTCTTTCCCTGTCTGTTGTCTACTTACCCTCACTCTTTCCCTGTCTGTTGTCTACTTACCATCACTCTTTCCCTGTCTGTTGTCTACTTACCCTCACTCTTTCCCTGTCTGTTGTCTACTTACCATCAGCTTACCCTGCCTGACGTATTTACTTACCACGTCAACTGTATTCTTGTCATCACTATACCCTATCTTATGTCTACTTGCCTTGACTGCTATATCTACTTCCAAATACCCTTCCCTGTCTGATGTCTACTTGCCATGTCTGCTATCTACTTACGATCACCCTTCCCTGTCTGATGTCTACTTGCCATGACTGCTATCTACTTACGATCACCCTTCCCTGTCTGATGTCTACTTGCCATGTCTGCTATCTACTTACGATCACCCTTCCCTGTCTGATGTCTACTTGCCATGTCTGCTATCTACTTACGATCACCCTTCCCTGTCTGATGTCTACTTGCCATGACTGCTATCTACTTACGATCACCCTTCCCTGTCTTATGTCTTCTTACCATGTCTGCTATCTACTTACGATCACCATTTCCTGTCTGATGTCTACTTGCCATGTCTGCTATCTACTTACGATCACCCTTCCCTGTCTGATGTCTACTTGCCATGACTGCTATCTACTTACGATCACCCTTCCCTGTCTGATGTCTACTTGCCATGTCTGCTATCTACTTACGATCACCCTTCCCCGTCTTATGTCTACTTGCCATGTCTGCTATCTACTTACGATCACCCTTCCCTGTCTTATGTCTTCTTACCATGACTGCTATCTACTTACGATCACCATTTCCTGTCTTATGTCTTCTTACCATGACTGCTATCTACTTACGATCACCATTTCCTGTCTTATGTCTACTTGCCATGTCTGCTATCTACTTACGATCACCCTTCCCTGTCTGATGTCTACTTGCCATGACTGCTATCTACTTACGATCACCCTTCCCTGTCTGATGTCTACTTGCCATGTCTGCTGTCTACTTCCGATCACCCTTCCCAATCTGATGTCTACAGGTTTACATTCACGAAACACCGTATATTATACTCCACCATGTTCAGTTGTAACCATGGAACTCAGAGCTGCCGAGCCTTACAAAGTAGAAAGGGCCAATCAGGCTCAGACACGCAACAAGTCGTTGTGCTCTCAGCGATATTTTGCCTCTGTTGGTTTAAACATAAGTTTATTTTAACAAAGGTTACAATCATGACATGTATACAAAGTTCACAGAAACAGCAACAAGCTAGAAGCTTATAGTGGTGTTCCTGCATGACAGTACAACATAAGGCGGTAACGGCTGAAAAATTTGTCTCAATAAACCAAATCTATTAATAACGTAATGAACGTTGCATAATGATTATAAGGAAAGACAGTAAAGGAAGGAAGGAGGGAAAGAAGATGAATAAAAGAAGAGGGATGGGTAGGAGATGTGCAGAAGTTAAAGTTGTTGTCCGGCTTGTAGAGCATTTATTCTGATTTACCCAAAGCGGCCTGAACGTTCAATGAACGAGTGTACGGTGGAAAAAAATTTCCTGTTCAAATCTAAAGAATACTGTCTGTCTCCGTTTAAAAGGTGGGGGAGGTGAATTATGTGATTAGGGAGGGTATGTATAGTTTCTTGACGTGCTTCGCGATAATTTGGACAATCGAATATGAAGTGTTGTACGGATTCGGACGGGAATCCGCAGTCACAAGATGCATCTGTAGCAACGTGACGTCTCACTAGATCGTTATTGAGATCACTTATATATAACCTGAGCTTACAGTGAATTATTTGTGACATGCGATCTCCAGAATAAAAATAACACGGCGGACTTAAATCGTTTGCCTCTGTTCGATTCTACTATGCTCTTCTCCAGTCTAGTCCTCCTTTGTCTTATATTCCTCTACTTTTGCCGTGACCTCCTTCGTGCGGCTGACCACACGTTAAGCAACCAGTAATCAATCACCCCCACCCCCATTTACCCTCTACCTTTTCGCTGTTTCTTTTGTATCTTTTTGGGTGGGTGGGGTGGGTGGGTGGGGGGCTCTCTCCCCCTTCTCTCACACCTCCCTGACCCCGTTTCCCTCAATCACACTTCTTCCATGAACGTCTACACTCCATCCAGAACCATTCTACTCCTCACCCGTCCTCCATCACCACCCCCCCCCCCCCCCCCCCCCCCCCCCCGCCCAGTGAAGTCTTCCTGGCAACCGTTGCCACGGCTAATTTCTAATGACCAGCGAAAGATTAATGAAAGGCGTGTGTGTCACGTCTTGGCTAATTGGCGGTGGTTTCTCTGATTGTCTTGGTGAGGGAAAGTGTCACAGTTTATGAGATCTTGCGCTGTGGTAGCAGCACTTGCAGTCTTGTTTTTTTCAGCAGAGAGGTTGACATCGCGACGTAGACGCCAACGACAACGCATCTGACGTCAATGGAAAAAGTGTTGCATGCATAATCGTCCACACATACGCTTCCCCCGGAATCGGCGTATCGCTGCCTAAATGGCGAGGCAAAAACGGTCATAACGTGTCAAAACCCACTCGTGCAAAAATAAAACCACGAGTGTACGTGGGAGTATCAGCCAATTAATTAAGAAATAGCAATTTCACATATGCAACCAGATGCCATTCAGCTGAGGCTTGTTTTGACGAGTCCACATTCTTTTTTCTTTTTCTTTTTATATTTAGTCAAGTTTTGACTAAATATTTTAACATCGAGGGGGAATCGAAACGAGGGTCGTGGTGTATGTGCGTGTGTGTGTCTGTGTGTGTGTCTGTGTGTGTGTGTGTGTAGAGCGATTCAGACTAAACTACTGGACCGATCTTTATGAAATTTGACATGAGAGTTCCTGGGTATGAAATCCCCGAACGTTTTTTTCATTTTTTTGATAAATGTCTTTGATGACGTCATATCCGGCTTTTCGTGAAAGTTGAGGCGGCACTGTCACGCCCTCATTTTTCAACCAAATTGGTTGAAATTTTGGTCAAGTACTCTTCGACGAAGCCCGGGGTTCGGTATTGCATTTCAGCTTGGTGGCTTAAAAATTAATTAATGACTTTGGTCATTAAAAATCGGAAAATTGTAAAAAAAAATAAAAATTTATAAAACGATCCAAATTTACGTTTACCGTATTCTCCACCATTTGCTGATTCCAAAAACATATAAATATGTTATATTCGGATTAAAAACAAGCTCTGAAAATTAAATATATAAAAATTATTATCAAAATTTTTTTTTCGAAATCAATTTAAAAACACTTTCATCTTATTCCTTGTCGGTTCCTGATTCCAAAAATATATAGATATGATATGTTTGGATTAAAAACACGCTCAGAAAGTTAAAACGAAGAGAGGTACAGAAAAGCGTGCTATGCAGCATAGCGTAACCACTACCCCGCTCTTCTTGTCAATTTCACTGCCAATGCCGTGAGCGGTGGACCACGAGTATACGGTCTTGCTGCGTTGCATTGCGTTCAGTTTCATTCTGTGAGTTCGACAGCTACTTGACTAAATATTGTATTTTCGCCTTACGCGACTTGTTTTTTTTTTCGTGTTGTCTACAACTTAACCTTCTTTAAACTATAGAGCTTACTTGTTTTAATTGTATGAACTCATCTGCCTTTTGTTATGGATACATTTATCTTTGGGAATTGTCAATGTCTCCCGACTCATTATATTTAGTCAAGTTTTGACTAAATATTTTAACGTAGAGGGGGGAATCGAGACGAGGGTCGTGGTATATGTGTGTGTGTGTGTGTGTGTGTGTGTGTGTGTGTGTGTGTGTGTGTCTGTCTGTCTGTCTGTCTGTCTGTCTGTGTGTGTGTGTGTGTGTAGAGCGATTCAGACTAAACTACTGGACCGATCTTTATGAAATTTGACATGAGAGTTCCTGGGTATGAAATCCCCGAACGTTTTTTTTCATTTTTTTGATAAATGTCTTTGATGACGTCATATCCGGCTTTTCGTGAAAGTTGAGGCGGCACTGTCACGCCCTCATTTTTCAACCAAATTGGTTGAAATTTTGGTCAAGTAATCTTCGACGAAGCCCGGACTTCGGTATTGCATTTCAGCTTGGTGGCTTAAAAATTAATTAATGACTTTGGTCATTAAAAATCTGAAAATTGTAAAAAAAAATAAAAATGTATAAAACGATCCAAATTTACGTTTATCTTATTCTCCATCATTTGCTGATTCCAAAAACATATAAATATGTTATATTCGGATTAAAAACAAGCTCTGAAAATTAAATATATAAAAATTATTATCAAATTTTTTTTTTCGAAATCAATTTAAAAACACTTTCATCTTATTCCTTGTTGGTTCCTGATTCCAAAAACATATAGATATGATATGTTTGGATTAAAAACACGCTCAGAAAGTTAAAACAAAGAGAGGTACAGAAAAGCGTGCTATCCTTCTTAGCGCAACTACTACCCCGCTCTTCTTGTCAATTTCACTGCCTTTGCCATGAGCATGAGCTGTGGACTGACGATGCTACGAGTATACGGTCTTGCTGAACAATTGCATTGTGTTCAGTTTCATTCTGTGAGTTCGACAATTACTTGACTAAATGTTGTATTTTCGCCTTGCGCGACTTGTTATATTTAGTCAAGTTTTGACTAAATATTTTAACATCGAGGGGGAATCGAAACGAGGGTCGTGGTGTATGTGCGTGTGTGTGTGCGTGTGTGTGTGTGTGTGTGTGTCTGTGTGTGTGTGTAGAGCGATTCAGACTAAACTACTGGACCGATCTTTATGAAATTTGACATGAGAGTTCCTGGATATGAAATCCCCGAACGTTTTTTTCATTTTTTTGATAAATGTCTTTGATGACGTCATGTCCGGCTTTTCGTGAAAGTTGAGGCGGCACTGTCACGCCCTCATTTTTCAACCAAATTGGTTGAAATTTTGGTCAAGTAATCTTCGACGAAGCCCGGACTTCGGTATTGCATTTCAGCTTGGTGGCTTAAAAATTAATTGATGACTTTGGTCATTAAAAATCTGAAAATTGTAAAAATAAATAAAAATTTATAAAACGATCCAAATTTACGTTTATCTTATTCTCCATCATTTGCTGATTCCAAAAACATATAAATATGTTATATTCGGATTAAAAACAAGCTCTGAAAATTAACTATATAAAAATTATTATCAAAATTAAATTGTCCAAATCAATTTAAAAACACTTTCATCTTATTCCTTGTCGGTTCCTGATTCCAAAAACATATAGATATGATATGTTTGGATTAAAAACACGCTCAGAAAGTTAAAACAAAGAGAGGTACAGAAAAGCGTGCTATCCTTCTTAGCGCAACTACTACCCCGCTCTTCTTGTCAATTTCACTGCCTTTGCCATGAGCATGAGCGGTGGACTGACGATGCTACGAGTATACGGTCTTGCTGAAAAATGGCATTGCGTTCAGTTTCATTCTGTGAGTTCGACAGCTACTTGACTAAATGTTGTATTTTCGCCTTACGCGACTTGTTTTTCTTCTTCTGTGGAAGCATGGACAGATCTATGAATGTGTACGATGTACGCGATGTACGCCTCGTGAAAATAGTTCGCCTCACCTTCTCAGATCAGGCTTTTACATGGAATAAGATCATCTCTCCACTTGGTCACATATCAAAAAGAAACAGCCTGGGTGTTACATGGAATAAGATCATCTCTCCACTTGGTCACATATCAAAAAGAAACAGCCTGGGTGTTACATGGAATAAGATCATCTCTCCACTTGGTCACATATCAAAAAGGAACAGCCTGGGTGTTACATGGAATAAGATCATCTCTCCACTTGGTCACATACCAAAAAGGAACAGCCTGGGTGTTACATGGAATAAGATCATCTCTCCACTTGGTCACATATCAAAAAGGAACAGCCTGGGTGTTACATGGAATAAGATCATCTCTCCACTTGGTCACATACCAAAAATGAACAGCCTGGGTGCTCTCTGCGCACGGTTGTATTTGTGTTAAAGAATTAATTTTGTGAAATGCACTGGTGCTGTTCTCGAAAATTAATTCCTACAAATAGTCCAACTCACCACAGCAAACAGTCACGGTCACAGTGTTGACTTTCGGTATGTGACCAAGTGGAGGGATGGTCTTACGCTATATCAAAGCTTGGCCAGATCTAAGACAGTGTGTTGAACTGCTTTCACGAAGCGGAGTGGTCCTTTAAACGGGAAGATACTTGTACCTTGAAAGACGCACTCCTGCAGAAGCATCGATCTAGCAAGTCTGTGAAAGTCTCTCATCGTCTCTCTGACCCCTCCACCCTCCTCCACCGGGATCTCCCCGATATTGCAGTCCTTCCCGTCCTCTGTCACATCCTCTAATTCTTTTGCTGCATTTTTTTCCTCTTTGTGTGTGTGTGTGTGTGTGTGTGTGTGTGTGTGTGTGTGTGTGTGTGTGTGTGTGTGTGTGTGTGTGTGTGTGTGTGTGTACAATTTTTATCTTGTCTGTCTTGCGTTCTCATAAGGGTATAAGTGATTCTATGACCTTGACATAACGTGAAATAACAATTCCTATCTAGATGTACATATTTATAACCACACTTAATATAAGCTTAGCTTGTTGTGTGGCCACAAATGTTTATATCGTATATACATGCCACCCTGTATTTCATTATTAAAATCTTGTTTAAACCAAAAAGACGCACTCCTTCTGGTGAAAACAACCTGTTCGGCTCTCAATCTCACATCTTGCCAGGCTTTTACGTGAGACAAGACTATCCTTCCACTTGAAAACATACCAATAATCAACACTTTGACTGCTTGTTGTAGTGCGTTGGACGTTTTTGAATAATTACTTTCTTGAAAAACCACTGTTGGGTACGTTTTACGAATCTAATTTATCAACAATGACGTGCACTGTGAACTGAGAGCAGTGAGGCTGTTAAATGTTGGTATGTGACCACGTGGGGCGATGGTCTTATCACACGTAATAGCCGGCCTGGTCAGATGTGTGATAGTGAGCTGACCTGTTCTCACGGAAAAGAGTGTACGTGCCTTTAAAGAATAAGGCTGTTTTATTCCCACATTGACTCTATCGGAAACTTACTGATTGTCAATTCTGCTTCTAATCTCGTTTGCTTATGGCCCTGTCACACGACCGTTTTAAAGCCTGCGTATGCCGACGTATGGGACATTTGAATAAGTACGCTGGCGTACGTCGAATACGTTATGGGTACGTTTTGTATACGTTAAGAGGACGCTGAAGCACGCTGGCATACGTCGTAGTACGCTGAGCACGCAGCAAAGTTTTGTGCATGCACAAAAATTCTCGACGTATGGTTCATACGCACTGCATACGTTGGCACACGTTCACACACGTTACTTGTACGTTACTCATACGTCGATAAATATCTGTATCTGTAGATAGTGCTGAGACATTCCGAACGCAAGCAACACTTCTGCTGTATAAACAGTTCTTCATGGACACGACATTCTGCACAGAGAGTACAGAACTTACCACTTGATTTACCGTTACATAACAAGGAAGAACTAATACAGTTTCTACTCACCAAATTTGCAGAATTACTTGCCGATTTCCCGCGATTTATAGAACAAATGACGTGATCGCATGGCGTCATGTCTAATAAAACAAAACTTCCGAAATATATCTAATAAAACAAAACTTCCGAAATACGTTCTATCCATTAGCAGCGGCGACGACATGTGATCGTCAGCGATAAGCTGTTGCGCGCAAGACTATCGTTAGGCATACGTTGTGAACGCCGGCAACACGCTAAGCATTCGTTGGGCATAAGTTGTGAACGCTGGCAACACGCCAAGCATACGTTGGTGTACGCTATCTGTAAGTTATTGAAACGTTCTGCATACGTTACTAATACGTTATGTATACGTCCAACTCGTTATGAATACGCTATGTATACGCCAAAGATTGAAAAAAACATCGATAGTTCAGCGTACGCCAGCGTATGTTCATACGTCGGCATACGCTGGCTTTAAAACGGTCGTGTGACAGGGCCATTACATTTACAAGTCAGATGTTTGTATTTAGTATCCCCACGCCCCCTCCCCCCCTTCCCCCCCCCCCCCCCCCCCCCCGTCTGTAATAGCGTGGGGGATATAAATCAACCTGATTTTTAAAAGTACTTCTTAAATTGTCTCCTGCGCAAATTAAATGTAAGAAATCTTTTCTTTTTTTTAACGCTAATTTGGAACCACACGCATTCGCTGTCTGTTATTCTCGTTTCTAGTCTTGGTTTGTTGCGTTTTATTGGCAGGTGTTTATTTCTCACTAAAAGCTGGTGTCTAATTCCCTAAAAAAAAAGTAAAATGTTTAAAGCGACGAGGATGTCGGGTATCGCTGTGAGTTTATATTCTTCGAGAATTACTGTGTGTGTTTTACAATGATATACACTAGCTAAGCTCTCAATACTTCTTTGCACTTTTTTTGCACGCGATGAACCAGGGAAAGTATGGGAGGAAATCGGTGTATACGTACACATATCCAGATTCTACAATTTATGAGTGTTTATTTTTCTGTTCTGTTCTGTTCTATTCTTTTATCTTATTTCATTTCCCTTCTCCCCTTCCTCCTCCTTAATTCGCGCTCACCATGTCTCATTTTCCTTTCTTTTTCGTCTTTTCTCTTTTGTTCTTATCTTGTGTTTGCTTTCCTCCTCCTTCTACCTCCCAAAGCCTCAGTGTCTGCCTTTTCTCCTTCTCAAAAACGATTGATTGATTGATTGATTGATTGATTGATGGATTGATGGATTGATTTATGGATGGATGGATGGATGGATGGATGGATGGATGGATGGGTGGGTGGGTGGGTGGATGGATGGTTGGGTGGATGGATGGGTGGATGGATGGATGGGTGGGTGGATGGATGGTTGGGTGGATGGATGGATGGATGGATGGATGGATGGATGGATGGATGGATGGATGGATGGATGGATGGATGGATGGATGGATAGGTGGATGGGTGGGTGGGTGGATGGATGGGTGGGTGGATGGATGGATGGGTGGGTGGTTAGGTGTGTGGATGGATGGGTGGATGGATGGATGGGTGGATTGATGGGTGGATGGGTGGATGGATGGAGGCACGGAGGCACGGACAGACGGACGGACGGACGGACGGACGGACAGGTGGATGGCTTTGTTGGTGGGTTGTTGGATGGATGGATGGGTGGATGGATGGATGGATGGATGGATGGATGGATGGATGGATGGATGGATGGGTGCGTGGGTGGGTGGATGGGTGGGTGGTTGCGTGGATGGATGGATGGATGGATGGGTGCGTGGGTGGATGGATGGATGGGTGGATGGATGGGTGGATGGGTGGATGGATGGATGGACGGACGGACGGACGGACGGGTGGATGGATGGATGGATGGATGGATGGATGGATTGTCGACACAAATGTCTTTCTTACTACTCGTGTCATGTAACAGATTGAAGAGGCTTCGGTTTTTGACATTGTTTCTCACTTGCGATCTTTTTTAAACAAAGTATGCCATTAAAAATCTGCTCATTTTTTCTCCACCGTTTGCTAAAAACACACTGCTATCGTGTTTAGCTTTAAAACACACTGCTATCGTGTTTAGCTTTAAAACACACTGCTATCGTGTTTAGCTTTAAAACACACTGCTATCGTGTTTAGCTTTAACAAAAACTGAATCTCGGCTTTGGACCTGTTTGATGAATGCTATCATTCGCTTTCTATATATTGTCTTGTCTTCACTGACTCATTAAGAGACTGCCGCGTTTTATCGCAACGGCAGAGCTTTTATTACAACTGAACGGTTGAAAAGGACCGTTTTTACCCCTTCTGTGCATTAGCCGATCTTCTTGTATGACAACCCGCTAGGGAAAGAGCTTTTTGGTAGAATTAATTCTGCGGCATAGACTTTAAAACCAGAAATTCGTTCCATGGCGATTTTTGCAAGGTCTTTAATCTTCCTGGTTTCCAAAAAGCCTACCGGCATTTAATGTTTTTCTGCGGTTAGCCGGCGCATGAATAATTGCGCATTTAGGCGAGTAAATGTTGATTGAAAGCTGGCCATCAAACGAGCCTTAACGAGGGGAAAGCGGCAGGGTGCAAATGAGATGAAGACGAAGGCAAATGAATCTTACCGAGCAGTGAAATAAACAGTTTCTTGTCCTCTTCAGACATTGGGACGACTAGGGGGCAGGAATGGGTTGTTTCTGGTCAAAACAGCGCGGCTTTGACGACGCTTGCTACATACAAACAGCCCCCGGAACGGCCTGAAAAGTGAAAAAGACCGGAACAATAGCTTCCGCGATCTGCTCGCCATTGTCTCATCCGGGTTCCGAATGCAACAAAAGGGAAGCTATTCTGTCGTCTCATCCATACACGGGCAAACACAAAGGGAGGAAACCGAACTCGAAAGCCAATCAAAGTTTGCCACAATGCGGAGCAGAAATCAGTTTTGTTTCCGTTAATCTGGCAAGCCCATTTCGCCGGTAAGGCCAGACACAAAGGCACCTGTTTGCGGCCGAGTTATGCCAATTTAAGTGGATTTTATGCATATGGCTTCGAGTCTGGTAATTAGACGAATACGTTTGTGGCTTCTTTGATTTCTACTTAGGAGGACATTTATTATGGCGTCCTCTGGTGTTCCTTAAAGGGGAGCAACTGTAAACCCTACTAGAGAGCTGTGCAAAAAGCTTTGCTGGTTAACCTTGATGATGGCTATTAAACAGGCATCGTTAAAGTGTGTGTGTGTGTGTGTGTGTGTGTGTGTGTGTGTGTGTGTGTGTGTGTGTGTATGTGTGTGCGTATGTGGGTGTGGGTGTCCCAGTGTGTGTGTGTTTGTGTGTGCGTGAATGTGTGCGTGAGTGTGTGCGTGTGTGTGTGTCTGTGTGTGTGTATCTGTGTGTTTGTGTGTGCGTGAGTCTGTGCGTGAGTGTGTGTGTGTGTGTGTCTGTTTGTGTGTGTGTGTGTGTGTGTGTGTGTGTGTGTGTGTGTGTGTGTGTGTGTGACTGTGTGGCTGTGCATGCGTGTGTGTTTCTGAGCGTAAACGTACACGCGTGGGTCTCCGTTTAGTTTATTCTCTGTACATTATGTACATTACCGCTGTCCGTCCATGGTTCTGTCTGTATCTCTTGTCATCTCTCCCTAAGCTAAAAAATGTTTGCATTTTTATTGTCCGAACTTGTGGGTTTCAAATACTCATGGTTTTTTTTTTTTTGTGTTGCAGCTGTTCGCTGGATATGTTTTTAATCTTAGCTAGCCTGTTTCTCTCAACCTATCATGTAGATCTTATCTGAAGATGTTTCTTTCTGGACAAGTGCCTGATGCCATTTTCTGTTTTTTCATTTATTCAGCACTTCTTTTTGCTTTGGTTTTGGAAGGTGTAGATGCTCAGGTAGATGAACTATTTAAACACCGCTCCTACCTTTGCCGGCAAGGTGAAACAAATTATGCTGGGTCAGGGAGGGGTCGCCTCACCTCATCAAAAGAAGCGTTTCCATCAATTAAAACCCTCCACTCTGGAACAACACGGCGTGACAAGGGACACAACCGCAGGGATAAAGGGAGACAATGGCGTGGACCAGGGGACACAATCAACAAGAGGGGTCAGGTCTAGCCAGGGGAGTGATGGCCCTTTTGTCTCACGGACGGGCCTGGGAAAGGTCTCGGGGTATTGTCCACCCGGGGTGGAATGGGATGGGGTAGGGGATGATGAATGACACCCCATTATGGTTTCCACATGACTTCACTGGCGCGGTCTTTCAGTGGCTGGCTTCCCCCCTGTTCTATCTCATTATAAACATTAACGGGTAGCTGCCCCCGTCAGGCTCCGTCAACCACCCGTCCGAGCCACCCCGAATAAAAAGGGAGCTGCCCTTTCTCATTAACATTAGCCACCCGACTCGACCCCTCACAGTCAATGTGGAAGATTCAGGAATTTTGTTTTTGAATAGCTTCACTCAGTCAACTCTGGGCTTAACGATTCTTGTCCCCTACCACACCACACCCCCCCACCCCTCCCTACAGTAGCAAGACGTTTTAGTGCGGTAGGACTGATAATTATATGTACTTGGGGACGATTATGTATCTTTTTCACATCTGTCACTGTTTGTGTGTGTGTGTATGTGTGTGTGTGTGTATGTGTGTGTGTGTGTGTGTGTGTGTGTGTGTGTGTGTGTGTGTGTGTGTGTGTGTGTAAGTGTGTGTGTGTGTGTGTGTATGTGTGTGTATGCATGCTGAGATCAGTACCCGTGGTGAAGTGAATTAGTGGTGGTGGTGGTGATGATGAAGAAGATGACCCCGACGACGAAGATGATGACGACAACGACGAAGAAGACGACGACGATGATGATGATAAAAACGACGACGATGACGACTAGCTAATGCATCAAATCTCCAACAAGGAAAAGTCATGCCCATCATAGTTTCTTAATAACTTTTTTTTGTTTAGAGCGGATGGTGGATTGCAAAGTTGGGGAGGTGGGGGCATCAGTCAAGCAGCGAAATGTTTATACTGCAATAAATCATTCAATTTGTTACAGAAATAGACACACGCGCATGAACATGGCAAAGCGTGCAGGTGTTAACGTCACTCTCAAGTATTTGATGCCTCCCCATCTTCGACATGCTTTACGAAGCACGCACTGTCGTAGTGATGTAGCTCAGTTATCTTTACATATCGATGTAAGATGGAGCCCCCTCTCTTTCTGTCTGTTTGTCTGTCTGTGTGTGTATCTCTCGCTCTCTCGGAATTTTCTCTTACTCTCTCTGTCTCTATCTCTGTCTCTGTCTCTGTCTCTCTACACCCCCCCCCCCCTTCTCTCTCAAGTTTCTCTGTCTCTGTCTGTCCGTATGTTTGTCTGTCTGCCTGTCTGTTTCTCTCCCTAACACTCTCTCTCGTCGCACGCACACACACACACACACACACACGCACACACACTGACACACGCACGCAAACACACACACACACACACACACACACACACACACACACACACACACACAGGCATACACACACATAGACAGACATAGTTACACAGCTGATGTAGTCAGGTGTTAAATACACGCACAAACACGCAAACACGAACACACACGCGCGCACACACACACACACAACCTCCTCCTTCCAATAATGTACCCCCCCCCCCCCCCCCCCACACCCCCCCCCCACTCCTGTCTCTCCTCAATACCCCGCCCCACTCGCACTCCCTTATCCCGCCCCCCCCCCCCCCCGCCCACCCCACCCCAGCCCAACACACAAATCATGGAGGATGCTCCCCTGAGTTTTGACTGCATGCAAAGACCCCATGTAGTGACAGCGCTTGTGTGTTTCACCAACGCCTCATAAACCTTCAACAAGGAAAGATGGAGATCTTTATTGCCTACAACTGTTGCTGCATATATGAAAGAGAGAGAGAGAGAGAGAGAGAGAGAGAGAGAGAGAGAGAGAGAGAGAGAGATGGGGATAGAGAGAGAGAGAGAGAGAGAGAGAGAGGGGGATAGAGAGAGTGAGAGAGAGAATGAGAAAGAGAGTGAGAGAGAGATGGAGAGACAGAGAGACAGAGACAGACAGAGAGAAAGAAAAAGAGAGAGACAGAGACAGAGACAAAGAGAACGACAGAGAGAGAGGGACAGACAGAGACAGAGACAGAGACAGAGAGATACGAGGGTGTTGGGGAAGAAATTATTTCCAAATAGGAAATTTTGCCTCCTTGCTTATTATATGAGGAGGTGAAAATAAAATCTTGGGATGGAAGTGCGAAACACGGAGGCGGGGGGGAAGGAGGGGGGGCGGTTGTTTTGGGTTTTGGAGACTGGGTGGCGGTGGAGGGGTGGATGGGTGTAGAGGAGGAAGAAGGTAGAGGGGAACAACTCCAGTCTGTTGAATTCATTACTAAGATAGGTAAAGAGCTCCGTAGTGAGATGCCTCCGGGGTACGTTTGGCCCAGTGGCTAAACTTCTAGACACAAAGCTGTTGGTTAAATCGAGTCTTGAGTCACTTAACTTTTTTCTTCTGATTTACATTATACACATATCACAAGTATGCTCCCAAACTCTGTCTCTGTCTTTCTCAGTCAGTCAGTCAGTCAGCCAGTCATGTCTGTCTGTCTGTCTGTCTGTCTGTCTGGCTGTCTGGCTGGCTGGCTGGCTGGCTGGCTGGCTCTTTTTTCTCTCTCTATCTCTCTTTTCTCTCTCTCTCGCTCTCTCCCTGTCTCTCTCTCCCTGTCTCTCTCTCTCTCTGTCTCTCTCTGTCTCTCCCTCTCTCTCTCCCTTTCTCTCTCTCTCTCTCTCTCTCTCTCTCTCTCCCTCTCTCTCTCCCTCTCTCTGTCTTTGTCTGTCTGTCTGTCTGTCTGTCTGTCTCTCTCTCTCTCAAAATATGGAAAAGAAAGCGGGTTGGTGACTCAAAGGACAAGCAAACTAGTTGGGACTGGTATAGAAAATGATGTGAGTGAATCGAGGAGGGGGGGGGGGGGGCGAGTGGGGGAGGAGAGGGGGAGGGGGTGAAAGGAAGGATGGATGCAGGGAGAAAAGAATGGGGGTTGGATGTATCCATGTCAAGTTTTAATACCCCGTGAATCAGCCTTGCTGCTGACACACAATTTCAAGTTACACTCAAATCTTGTCAACCTGACATTCCTCTCCAAACTTACACATTTTCCCCAACAAATAATCAAAATAATTATTGCAAAATAGCCATTCCAGATTTGTCTATTTCTGTTCTTTTTTTCCCCCAACAATCAAACTACGGTCTGGCTTTATAATGCAGTCACGATTGTAAAGGTCGATATTCATCTCGCATTTTGTAATTTATCATTTTTGTGTTATTATCTTTCTCTGACTCAAATGAAGCTCAAAAAACCTGCTATGAAAAAGCGAGTACTTCTAATCTTCGTCAGATTTATGAATATTCATAGAGTCTAGCAATGGGTTTTGAATTATGTTTTCGTAAGCTTGTTTGTTTGTTCGTTCATGGGCTGAAACTCCCACGGCTTTTACGTGTATGACCGTTTTTACCCCGCCATTTAGGCAGCCATACGCCGCTTTCGGAGGAAGCATGCTGGGTATTTTCGTGTTTCTATAACCCACCGAACTCTGACATGGATTACAGGATCTTTTTCGTGCGCACTTGGTCTTGTGCTTGCGTGTACACACGGGGGTGTTCGGACACCGAGGAGAGTCTGCACACAAATTTTTCTCTGAGAAATAAATCTCTCGCCGAGCGTGGGGACGAACTCACGCGGACAGCGGCCAACTGGACACAAATCCAGCGCCATACCGACTGAGCTACATCCCCGCCCCGTAAGCTTGTGATTTTTAAAAGTCTCCCAACTTCGATAAAGCCTGCATCATATAAACGTAACTACGTTTTTACCAGAAAGTAAGAGAGAGGTCTCAGAGATTTTCTTCCAACCAAGTAAAAGAAAGAAAAAAACAAAGAGAAGAGAATGGAGAAAAGGAGATAGAAGAAGAAAAAATGATTCAGTCTTAAGTGTTTGTTTGTTGTATATATATATTGTTCGTTGTCGTATCTTCGAATTCAAATCTGATTTCAAACAAGAACTAGATAGTAGAATGGCGATGAACGCATCAGTTTCTGTGATGTGCAGAGACATTGTAAAGTTAAGCATATGAAGGCAGAATAGTTTTTTTTATGTTTTTTTCATCATCATGGTATGCAAAAAACAAGATGAGTAGCTTACATTCTAAAAACATTCAGTGCTTTGCCTTTTGATCACAAAATGCATGCTGTATTCTTTTCTGCTTCTACCCCCCCCCCCCCCCCCCCCAATATGTCGACCTCCTGTTCGTGTTCGCACCCGACCAACCTTTTTTTTTTTTTTTTTTTTTTTTACTTGTTTCAAACTCTGACAGCATTTATTTATCCAGAAGGAACAAGAAATTGTGGCTGTGAGTCAAAGCATTCTGCTTAACATAGTTGGAACTTTTACACATTTCAAAAGCATTTTATTTCTATGGGAAGAAAACACCCATGTTATCATCATAAAGGTTTTAGCTCCCAAACAAACGTTCCCTTCACAACTTCCCTTTTGACGCACTTGAAATAACCTTGTCGTGATGGTGTAACATGTATCCGTTCTTTAATTTACGCAGTAAATTCAAATGACAGTAAGTATGCAGACATTAAAAGCATACAATTGGACATTTTCATGTTCGGTTTTTTTAACACATTCAACATTGAATGCTCCGGTTATTCTTCTGAAATGTTTTGTTGGTGTGATGTCGCGTTTTTGTTCGTTAATTTGCGCAGTTAGTTGAAGTGGCAGTACGTACGCACACATTAAAATTACACAATTAGAACTTTTAATAATAAAGTTTAAAAAGAAGACTTTCAGCAATGTATGCTCCAGTTGTTTTGCTAAAACTTGCACCCACTGAAAACTTGATGACCCGAGACCTTTTTCTTTATTTTTATTTTTATGTTTTACTTCAGCAGTTTAGGATGTTGCAGCTCACCGAGTCATTCGCTCGGCTTTGGAAAGAAATAAAAGATCCTTTCTATCGCTTCTTCTCTTTTCCACCTGACGATAATTATTCGACACAAATCTTTGTGACTGGCGAAGCGTTGCCACTGACGGCAAGGGAGAGCAGTTATTTTCCACTCAAACTCTTCTTACCTCCCTTTATGAGATGGAAATTAGTCCCTTGCAGCCGTCGTTAGAAGATTCAAAGGAATGCCTAAGAAAGCGGAGAAAAATCGGGGGTGATAATATTTTAACCATGGATGGCTGAGTCAGGCCCGCCTCGAATTTATTTGCTAATGCACTGTTAATACTCAAGCTTCTGTCAGTGAGAGGAAGACTGCAATACAGAAGAGAAGCAGGGAAAATAAAAAGTGAGAGTAGATGAACACAATAACAGGCCTCTCTCCGCAGTAAAAGTTTTGTGTTTTGCTGCTGAGTTTCTCGTTGGTCGTCTACACAGCTTGGGGTTTTTTTTTTCATTTTCATTTTTTCTTTCTTCTGTTGTTGGTGGTGTTGGCGGTGGTGTAGGTTGTAGGTTTTTTCTCTCACGAAAGTACAACTGAATGCTTACATTATGTACATAATAATCTAATTTCAAAAGCAGTATCTTGATCATTCATGCAGAAAACGGTGATGCTATCAATTTGGTTGGCTGGTTGGTTGGTTGGCTGGTGGATAGCTGGTTGCCGGAGTGGATTGGTCGGTTGGTTTGTTTATTTTGCACTCCCTTTCATTTATTTATTGTGGTTATGATTGGGGGTGGGTCAATTTTTTACTTGTAAAGTGTATGTAATAAGTGAGAGGAGAGATAGAGGTATGACTAAAATAATGCATGCATGAGATGTTGGGACATTCGTGCATAAACCATAACAAGTCGCGTAAGGCGAAAATACAACATTTAGTCAAGCTCAGTCGAACTCACAGAATGAAACTGAACGCATTGCATTTTTCGTAGTCGTAGCATCGTCTGTCCACCGCTCGTGGCAAAGGCAGTGACATTAACAACCCAGAAAAGCGCGGTAGCGGTTGCGCTGAGGAGGATAGCACGCTTTTCTATATCTCTATTCTTTTTAACTTTCTGAACGTGTTTTTAATCCAAACATATCATATCTATATGTTTTTGGAATCAGGAACGGACAAGGAATAAGATGAAATTGTTTTTAAATCGATTTCGGAAATTTAATTTTAATCATAATTTTTATATTTTTAATTTTCAGAGCTTGTTTTTAATCCGAATATAACATATTTATATGTTTTTGGAATCAGAAAATGATGAAAAATAAGATAAACGTAATTTTGGATTGTTTTATAAAAAAATAAGTTTAATTACAATTTTCAGATTTTTAATGACCAAACTCAGTAATTAATGTTTAAGCCTCCAAGCTGAAATGCAATACCAAAGTCCGGCCTTTGTTGAAGATTGCTTGACCAAAATTTCAATCCAATTTGATTGAAAAATGAAGGCGTGACAGTGCCGCCTCAACTTTTACAAAAGGACGGATATGACGTCATCAAAGACATTTATCGAAAAAATGAAAAGAATTGTGTGGGGATATCATAACCAGAAACTCTCATGAAAAATGTCATAAAGATCGGTCCAGTAGTTTACTATGAATCGCTCTACACACACACGCACAGACACACACACAGACACACACACACACACACACACACACACACACACACACACACACACACACACACATACACATACACCACGACCCTCGTCTCGATTCCCCCTCTATGTTAAAGCATGTAATCAAAACTTGACTAAATGTAAACAGATGAAAGAGTGTGAATCATTCATTGACTACAAAGGCTCATGGATTAACTACAAAAGCACATTTACTATGAAGACTGAGTATCTGTATCCGAAACATTAATTTACACATTCAGAAATTATCTCTGTCTCTCTCTGTCTGTCTGTCTCTGTCTTGTCGTCTTGCTCTTACTCTCTCTGTGTCTGTCTCCCTCTCTCTGTCTCTCTATCACAAATGTGTATTAAGTATTGGCTGAGAGTGTTACATTTGCCAAGCGAAAGACTCCCAAGGAAAGCATATGACATGATGAAACATTTACAGGGTTATGGCAAGAAAACATGGTCTCATTATTTGAAAGAAATGTTATGCATGTACGGCTTTGGAGATGTCTGGCTGCAACAAGGTGTGGGCGATTTGAATCGATTTATAGCAGTATTCAAACAACGATTGTTTGATTGCTTCCAGCAAGACGGGCACGACAGCATCATGAACTCGGAGCGATTTGAATTTTATTCGCTTTTTAAACAAGAAATTCGCGCTGAAGTGTATATAGATCATATTCAGCTCCGCTGTTTTCGAGATGCATACATACAATTTCGATTTGGTATTTCACCCATAAACACTCACAAATGCCGCTATCGAACTGACGTTGTACCTGGCCTTTTGATTTGCCCTGTATGCAGAGAGGACCAAAGGATATTGTGATTATAGACTTGATGTCAAAATATTAAGAGAAAAAACCCAGAGTGAAAATGCGAACAGTATTATACGTGTTATGTCTGTAGATAAAGAGGATTCAGTGGTGCAGGTGGCCAGGTTCTTAAATCGTGTTTTTCAAAAAAGAAAGAGTTTTTTTGGACTAGTTACCCAATGTGGAACAGGTGAACGAGACGGCGATGGTTATACATAGTTTGTGCCATTGACTGTTAGAGCAGGTTTGATTGCAAATAATGTATGCTGGGGTAGTACACTTGCGTTGTTGTTGTACCTACTCAAATTGTTGATTTTTGCGCTGGAAATGTTTGTATGTTAGAGAGAGAGAGAGAGAGAGAGAGAGAGAGAGAGAGAGAGAGAGAGAGAGAGAGAGAGAGAGAGAGAGAGAAGGAGAGAGAGAGAGCTAGAGAGTTTGTGCCGTGGAACGATAGAGCATGATTGAAAGCCGATAATGTATGTTAGCACTGTAAACTTGTTTGTCGTTGCATCTACCCATAATTGTTAATTCATGCGCTGGATATGTCTTTAGGTTTAAGAGAGACAATCTTCTTCTTCTTCGTACGACAGTTGTGTCAGACTCGGAATCTGGAGGATGCCATGAACATGGACGTTCTTTCCAGGTCCTCCAGTGCTCCCCACATTTTGGTCCTCAGATCTGTTGGGTCAGGCCATGTCTGGATCCGCAGTTGGTCGAGGAGGGGACATGCTTGGAGAACATGTTCTGGAGTCTGATCTCCCTCTCCACAGTCACATGTGGCAGACTCTGCTACACCTATCCTCCTTAGGTGTGCTTTGAGGCAGCAGTGTCCAGTGCGGAGGCGGAAGATGATAGCCTGCTCAGCACGGCTTAGGAGATGGAGGGGGTCTTTTTGTGGCTTGTAGCCAGAAGTTTTGTTGGTGAATTTCTCTTTCCATCTGTGTTTTATGAGGGTCTTTGCCTCTCGATATGACTGGCAGTGGTTTGGCTGTTCCATCTTGCTGCCATTCTTGGCGAGCTCGTCTGCCTTCTCGTTACCAGAGATTCCGCAGTGTGCTGGTATCCACTGAAGGACGACTGTGGACTTCCTGGCGAGGGTGCTGATCTGGTGCTTCAGCTCTTCCAAGCTCTGGTCTGTGTTGCTGGATTCGAGGGCTTGTAGTGCAGAGACTGAGTCGGTCAGGAAGACAGTGTTCTTTGGTGTTTCTTCCACTGAGTTGAGGAAGCTTGCTGCAAGGGAGAGCGCGTTGACCTCAGCTTTGAAATTGGAGCTGAGGGCTCCGCTTGGAGCTGACAGTGTTGTTGGGGGCTTCTTGGGCTGCAAGATGTATGCTCCGCTACCTCCATTCCTCGTTGCATCCTCTGCTGAGCCATCAGTGTAGGCAAGAGTCCACTTGCTGGCTGGATAGCGTTGGTGGATTTCGTCCAGCGCCAGGGCTCTCAGAGCGGCGTCACTTTGGTTCTGTTTGGAGGTGACGCCTGGAATGCTTGTTCTGATTTCCGCTCCTAGGCGTTGTGGAGTCCAATCTGTGCTGGTCAGAGGCTCACACTGGGTCGGGCTTGGAGTCAGAATGTCAGCATTGTTTCTCTGCTGCTCCTTTATCTGATGGTTCAGACTTTGGCGCTTGAGGCGGTTTTTGGTAAGTGCTTGGAGCTTGTCATGGAGTGGGTGGCTCTCGAGACGTTTCATCTTTTCTCCTTGGATGAGGAGTTTTTCTTCTCTTCTGGCTTCCAGGGGCTGAACTGACGCAGTCTTTTCCATTTCTGTAATGGGTGTCGTCTTCATTGCACCAAGTATGGTTCTGAGACCAAGGTTCTGTACCTTGTCTAGTCTGGTTTTGTTGGTCTTGGCTGCTGTGTTCCATGAGCTTGAAGCATATTCAAGCACGGGTCTGACAGTTCCTGTATAGACTTTCTTCAGGATTTTGGAGTTTGCACCCCATGTTGTGCCTGACAACTTTCTCATGAGGGCGAGCCTTTTGATGCCTCTGGATTCCATGTCCTCTATGTGTGGCTTCCAGGACAGGCGCCGGTCAAGCTTCACACCCAGGAAAGTTGGAGTGTCTACTTGGGGCAGGACAGTGTCACCCAGCTTGAGCTGAACTTTCTCCTTGGAGGTCGACAAGCTGAAGACAGTGGAAACGGTTTTGACTCGGTTGATTTCAAGTCCCCAGTCGTCAGTCCACTTCTTGATACTGTCGACGCTCTGTTGGAGTCTGTAGGCTGCTGTGGTGGTATGCTCTGAAGCGTGCCAGACTGCTAAGTCATCTGCGTGCAGCGTGTTGGAAACCAGTCTGGGAATGGAGGTGGTGATGTCGTTAATATAGACAAGGAATAACGTAGGGGAGATAACTCCGCCCTGCGGCACGCCCTCTCTCATCTTGACGCTCACGCTTTCATGTCCATCAAGGAGAACCTTTGCCGATCTCTCGTGGAGGAACGACTTGATCCATCCGAACATCCGCCCTGTGATTCCAGCTTGGTGTATCTTCAGGAGCAAGCCCTCTCGCCACACTTTGTCAAAAGCAGCCGATAAATCGAAGAACACGCTCACCACTTTCTTCTTCTCCTGGAAGGCAGTCTCGATTTCCTGCGCTAGGAGAGCCAGCTGGTCTTCCGTGCTTCGATTCTTTCGGTAGCCTGTTTGGGTTGGGGTCAACATGCTGTTTGTCTCGAGGTGCCAGATCAGTCTTCTGTTGAGGATTCTCTCCATCAGCTTACCGAGGCAGCTGATCAAGCTGATGGGTCTGTAGCTCTTGGGGTCTTTCTTGTTCTTTCCCTTCTTGTGGATAGGGACTATGTGGGCTTTCTTCCACATGGCTGGTACTGTTGTTGATTTCCAGGACTCGTTGAAGAGCAGCAAAAGGGTTTTCTTGGCGATGGTTCCCATGTGTTTAAGCATGTCATTGCTGATTCCATCAGGGCCTGGGGCCTTCTTGCATTTCAGCGCCTTGATGGCGGCTTCCAGCTCGTCCAGACGGATGGGATCGTACATGCAGCTGCTGTTGGCGCCCTTCTCTGAGGGTTGTCGGATGGCTTCTCGGACTGCTTTTGTTCTGTCTCTTGGCAACTTGACTGTACTGGTTTCCTGGTACATGTTGGCAAGAGTGTTGGCTGCTTTTTTCCCTGTTTGAAGCTCTCCATCGAGTTCTAGGACTGTTTGTTTTCTTTCCTGGACATCATCGTTGAGAGTGTGTGCGAGCTGCCACAGTTTTGTTGTGTCCTTTTCCATGTTGAGAGACTGGGTTTTCTCGTGCCAACTGTTGCGAAGCTGCTGGAGCTTCTCTCTGGTGAATTCTGCTCTGGCTCTGTTGTGGGCTGTGACGTTTTCATCAGTAGGGTTGAGTTCCATGGCTTCTCTGGCGGAGCTGAGCATGTCATGGAGTTGTTGTAGGTGGGACTTCCATCCTGGTTTGTAATTCTTTCTGGAGCCTCTCGGAATTGAGTTTTTCGCTGCCTTCAAGACAGCTTGACAGAAGAGTTCAGCATGTTGGTTCAGGTTCTGGTCTTTGAAGTCCAGTTTCCTGCAGTTTTTGTCCAGTAGTTGTTGGAACATCCCCCATTTGGCCTTCTTGTAGTTCCATCTTGGTGTTTGCTTTTGGGTGGTGGTGTTTCTCTCTTCGTTCATGTTGAGAATGACAGGCTTGTGGTCACTTCCCCCCAACTGCGAACTCACTTCCCGTGTGGTGATCTGGGCAACATCGTCCGTGGCGATGGCAAGATCAGGGCTACTAGTGGTTCGCCAAGCTCTGGAGTAGTAAGTGCACGGGTCATCTGGTTGGTTGAGAAGAGTCAGTTGGTTGGTGAGCAAAAGGAGTCTGGGGATATCATACCCAGGAACTCTCATGAAAAATGTCATAAAGATCGGTCCAGTAGTTTACTATGAAGAGAGAGAGAGAGAGAGAGAGAAGGAGAGAGAGAGAGCTAGAGAGTTTGTGCCGTGGAACGATAGAGCATGATTGAAAGCCGATAATGTATGTTAACACTGTAAACTTGTTTGTCGTTGCATCTACCCATAATTGTTAATTCATGCGCTGGATATGTCTTTAGGTTTAAGAGAGACAATGACAATGACCATGACAATTCTTTATTTTACGAGGGTAACAGAATAAGCATTGGTATACTTTTTTGCATCTGGCCCTCGCCCTAAAGAGGGACTAAATCTACTATAATAACTAAGAGAGAGATCGAGAGTGAGAGAGAGAGTGCGTGCGTTCGTTGAGTATATGTTAGAGAGAAAGAGATAAAACCGGTTGATTTTCCATAAATACAAACACACGGCATGTACTACTGACACCCCCCCTCCCCACACCCCGTTGAAATGAACCTTGTGTGTTTAATCAATAAAATGTCTTACGTCTTACGTCTTACGTCTATCACAAATGTATACACACACACACACACACACACACACACACACACACACACACACACACACACACACACACACACACCCCAATGTTCAACAGCACAACAGCACACACACTAACCAACCTAACGAACAAACCCTAATCGTCAAATTATTCTACAACTGCCATTTCCCTTTCCCTTTCTTCTACTGACGCAACACAATTAAAAGTTGTATTTCTTTTGTGGGGAGTATGCTGACCTCAGGTCAAGGACCGACCTCTGGCAATAATAAAACGGCCACTCAGAGGTGAGGGTCAACCTCTGACCTCTTTGCTCTGACCCTCGCTGACCCTTGACCTTACCGAGGTCAGGAAATAGGTAAGACTAAAAAAGAGTCAAATGGGGAAGGACAAAGTAGGGCCTAGAAGGGGGAAGGTACAGGAGGTGGTAGACTGAGAAAGGGTTGTAACAGGACTGTAAAAGGGAGAGGAGGAATCAGGTATACTGATGGTGTTATAGTTTGTGTAGTCATGTGGAAGCCAGGCTGCTCTTTCTCGTTGATTTCCATTGTTGTATATCTCTCCGTCTCTGTCTATCTGTGTCGTTTGTTTCTGCCTCAGCTTCTGCCTGTCTGTTTCTCTTTATTTCTGTCTGACAATCTCTCTCTCTCTCTCTCTCTCTCTCTCTCTCTCTCTCTCTCTCTCTCTCTCTCTCTCTCTCTCTCTCTCTCTCTCTCTCTCTCTCTCTCTCTCTCTGTCTGCCTGTCTGTGTCTGTGACTCTCGCTGTCTCTCTCTGTCTATGTCTCTGTCTCTCGCTCTCTCTTTCACACATGGTCAGATTCCTGTCTTTTTACATTTAGTCAAGTTTTAACTAAATGTTTTAACGTAGAGGGGGGAATCGAGACGAGGGTCGTGGTGTATGTGTGTGTGTGTGTGTGTGTGTGTGTGTGTGTGTGTGTAGAGCGATTCAGAGAAAACTATTGGACCGCCGATCTTCATAAAACTTGACATGAGAGATCCTGAGTATGGTATCTCCAGACGTTTTTTTCATATTTTTGATAAATATCTTTGATGACGTCATATCCGGCTTTTCGTGAAAGTTGAGGCGGCACTGTCACGCTCTCATTTTTCAACTAAATTGGTTGAAATTTTGGTTAAGTAATCTTCGACGAAGCCCGGACTTTGGTATTGCATTTCAGCTTGGGAGCTTAAAATTTAATTAATGAGTTTGCTCATTAAAGTTGTCATTAAAATCGATTGCATCGTATTCTTCATCACATTCTGAATCTAAAAATATATACATATGTCATGTTTACTCTTAAAATGTGATCACAATTAACTGTATGGCTGGGTGAATTGTGGGTTGCGTACGTCCGAGGGGCACATGTAGCCTGTGTGTCTGAAGTAGTGGGTATGTTGCGAAAGGGTGTGCTGATATTGAACTTCAGTTGTGTTTTGTAAATGTCTATGTATCAGTGTATTATGTCTTGCCACACACATGCCAAATTTCCTTGTATTGATGAGGACAATAAAAATTCTTGTATCTTGTATCTTGAAAATAGATTAATTAGTCTTACGATTAAAATTTAAGAAATCGATCCAAAAATGATTTCATCTTATTCTTTATCATTTCCTGATTCCAAAAACATATAGATATGATAGGTTGTATTCAAAACAAGCTCAGAAAGTTAACAAGAATACAGAAAAGCGCGCTTTCCTGCTTAGCACAATACGCTACCGCGCTAATCTGGCGTGTCAATATCACTACGTTTTGCACGTGGGAAGTGAGCGATATCCTTCTCGCGGGGATTGACGAAGCTGTACTGTCTTGGTGAAAAAATACAGTGCGTTCAGTTTCATCCCGTGAGTTCGACAGCTTGACTAAATGTAGTAATTTCGCCTTACGCGACTTGTTATCTCTTCGTCTATGAATCTCTATCTCTCTCTCTCTCTATGTATCTATGATAATGGAGATATCTACTTCTTACATTTAATTAAAATGAAGACATTGAGCCTTTGTACGTATTTGTGTGTTCTTTCATCTCCACTATCCACTTCAGTATCTGACCCCAGTGTACCAAACAAAACCCCAGGCAGAATAGCCAGTACTATTCAACTCACCATCACCACCACAAGGTTGATTCCTTAGCGCGGTGTGGTGGTTTGAGTGCCTCGATGACCCGGAGAGCTATGCCAGCGGGAGTGTGTAAACTCCTGGTAGGCCATCCAAGCTGGACAGGTCAAAGGGTAGAGGTCAGACCAATTCAGCCACCTCTCCCCGAGGCTAATGGGGTATGAGAAGGATCACTCAGACAAAAAACCAAGGACGGGGGACGTTCTGCAGCCATGGACGGCAAGTCTCCTACGACAAGGAAAAGTCAAAGAAGAAACCACTGCTGAAGACGGATGCGCTGGGCCAAAGTGCGCGTAACGACAGTGCAACGCATTTCACTCCCATGATGGACAACGACGATTCAACACGTGATGGTGCTCTACCTGTGGAGTCCCCCCGGGCTGGTAGAGTGCCGGGCCCTATGCCTCAAAGGGGCCCAACCCAAGCTACCGGAGGTCACCCCGTCCCGCCGCGAGGAGCCAGGCTACGGAGGCGGAGGGTAAATGCTACTGGCTAAAGAAGAACAACAAGCGCGCAGGAGACTCCTCGACCGCTGAACATTCTTAAATGGAATGCGGAAGGAGTGTACAACAAAAAGCTTCCTCTCACTGAAAGACTGTATGCCGACAATATTGATGTAGCCTGTATCCAAGAAACGCACCTGAATCCGAACCACCGGTTCACCATCAGAGGATACCAAACCTGCAGACAGGACAGAGAAGGAAGACACAAAGGAGGAGTGCTGATGCTCATCAAGAACAGTATACCAGCACAAGAAATCAAAGTGGACACAAATCAGCAAGCTGAAGTCCCAGGAGTCAAAATCACAGTGGACAGCTCTGTCATTACCATCTACAACCTGTACTGCCCCCCAGACAAAGAACTTTCCTTGCAGTATCTGGAAAATCTACCAGCCGAGAACTGTTTGGTTGTTGGCGATTTCAACAGCCACTCAACTTGTTGGGGCTACGAGGAGACGGACAGAAGAGCAGAGGAAGTGGAGGACTGGCAGATCGACGCTCAAATGATACTGCTGAACGATCCAGAAGACCCACCCACCTTCTTCTCACGCAGGTGGCTGTCGACTTCCACCCCAGACCTTGCCTTCGCAACTGATGACCTCTCTAAGAAAACGACAAGAGGGATACTGAGCCAGTTAGGAGGCAGCGACCACCGGCCAGTGAAGCTGGCCATCAACTTGCAGTACAGGCCACAGAACAGTACAACGTTTCCAAGATGGAACTACAAGCAGGCAGACTGGAACATATTTGCGAGCCCCACAGACCTCTACACCAGGGGCCTGAAGACAGACGACCTGAACATCAACCGGGTCACCAGGAACTTCAACCAGGCCATCCTGAAAGCAGCTTCAGAAACAATCCCACGGGCCGCACGCAAGAACTACAGGCCCTACTGGACGGAAGAGCTTCAGGAGCTTGAGGATGAAGTCAACAGTATCAGAGAAGAAGTGGAGGAGAACCCCTCTGTTTACAACAACATCACCCTGAAAGCAGCCACTGCCAAGTACAGGAGAGCCTACCTCCAAGCAGCAAGATCAAGCTGGAGGGAGAAGACAGAGAAGCTGAACCTAGAAAGGGACGGCAAGAAGCTGTGGAAGCTGACGAAAGCCATGAACGGCGAAAACACACGAGCAGCGACAATCACCATCTCGCAGGGCCAAGAGTTGCTGACAGGAAGAAAGGCTGCCAACCTTTTCATTGACAACTACGAGAAAGTCAGCATCATCACTGTACCAGAAGAAAGAAGAGCAGAGATACAGGAGGAGAAAAGAACCTCCAATGAGCATCAGCCAGAGGAACACATGAACAAGCCGTTCAACCATCAGGAGCTGGCAGATGCCATGAAAGCCTTGCATGAAAGAAAGTCGCCAGGGCCAGACAAGATCACCAACGAGATGCTTCTACATTTAGGCACAAGGGCAAAAACACAGCTACTGAAGCTCTACAACAACAGCTGGAAGACTGGCCATGTCCCGCAAGTCTGGCGAGAAGCTGATATGGTCCCGATCCACAAGAAGGGCAAAGACCGAGCGAAGGTGGACTCATACAGACCCATCAGCCTCACTAGCTGCGTGGGCAAACTCATGGAACGGCTGATCAACACCAGGCTCACTTCGCATCTGGAGAAGAACAACACCTTTTCTCCAGAACAGGCCGGCTTCAGGCAACATCGCTCGACCGAGGACCAGGTGACATACATCGCCCAGAAGATCGAAGATGGCTACCAGGACAAGAAACACACCCTGACGATCTGGATTGACATGGAGAAGGCCTTTGACAAGGTCTGGAAGGAAGGGCTGAAAATGAAGCTCCAGAAGGGTGGCGTGGCCGGATGTATGTTCCAGTGGATTTGCCAGTACTTGAACAACAGGAAAGCAAAAGTCCATGTAAGCGGGCAGTACAGCCGGAAGAAGACGCTGAAAGACGGAGTCCCACAGGGTGGAGTCCTCAGCCCCACTTTGTTCCTAGTCTTCATCAACGACATCGTCAAGGACCTCCCTCGAAATGTCCAAGGAGCCATCTACGCGGACGATCTTGCACTCTGGTGCTCAGAAGAGCACATCACAACAGCAAACTACAGGATGCAAGAGGCGCTGAAAGTGCTTGAGGACTGAACAAAGAAGTGGCTCATCAACATCAACACCAGGAAGACCACTTACACGATGTTTAGTCTGTCCCCGAAAGAACTGAAGGCCAACCTCAAGCTCTGCGGACAGACGCTGCAGGCTGACAACACCCCCACGTACCTTGGCGTGACCTTTGACAGGCGACTCACCTGGAAACAGCAGACCGAGAAAGTCGAAGCCAGAGCCAAGCTAAGGTTAGCACTAATGAAAAACCTAACTGGCACAACGTGGGGCGCAGATGCAGCAATCCTCAAGAAGATGTACGTGGGCAGCGTCAGACCAGTACTTGAGTACGGAGTGACGGCATGGGGCACAGCAGCCAAGTCAAATTTTGACAGAGTCAGCAAGGTGCAGAACCAGGCGGCCAGAATCATCACTGGCGCCATGCGGTCAACCCCTATCCAAGAGCTGGAAAACATCATGGGCCTTGAGCCCATGGAAGACAGAAGGGACACCAAACAGCTAAATTCAAACGACTGCCAACTCACCCCATGAAAGACAGACTGTCCCAACCAACAAAAGGAAGACTGAAGAGAGGAAGCTTCATCCACCAGACGAGGGTGTTGGAAAGGAGACACCAAGATATCCTGGACCAGCAACCCAAAGATATCCCCCAATACATTGAAAACCCAAGCTGGAGTGATGAAGGAAGACCCCAGATACGCTGCAGTATTCCTGGCGTTGGCAAGAAAGACTCCCAGATCTGTGCTGAACTGAAATCTCTCACCATTGAACACATCCACAACTCCTACCCCCAACGCCAATGGACTCATGTATACACTGACGGATCTGCTGACCAGGCTGTCAGAAGTGGTGGTGCCGGAATCTACATAAAGTACCCAGGAGGTCGAGAAGAAGAACACATCTCCCTCGCTACCGGCCTCTACTCCACCAACTTCAAGGCTGAAGCAGTAGCGCTCCAGACAGGTGCAGCCCACATTGAGCACAGTCCACTCTCCTCCAACAACGTTGTGTTCTTCAGTGACGCAAAGTCAGTCCTACAGGCCTTAGACACTGCCAGAGACAAAGAACTGAATGACCTGTCATCCGCCTTGACCTCCCTGTGCAGAGCCCACACAGTCGTGCTGATGGGTCCCCTCTCACTGCAACATACTAGGCAACGAAGCCGCAGATACTCTGGCAAAGGAGGGCACTACGAAGGACCAGAATGACAGATCAACCACCTTCAAAGAAGCCAAGACCATAATCAAGGCCAAGCAACACAAAAAGTGATTGCAGCAGCACCCACACTACAACAAAAACGACGCCTTTCACCTGCTCACAAGGTCTGAGCAGGTCCTCATATTCAGGCTGCGGACAGGCCACAACCGAATGAACCACCACCTTTTCACCAAGTTGAGAATTGGCCAGTCAGACCAGTGCCCTTGTCAAACAGGCAGCATGACAACGGAACACCTGTTGCAGACTTGCCCACTACACGATGGCCTCAGGAGCCAGATCTGGGCGGAGGCGACCACGGTGCAAGGGAAGCTCTATGGCAGTCTGGACGACCTACAGCGCACGGCAACATTTGCGCGGAGAACCGGCGTTTCCATCTGAGTGATCGACAAGAAGAAGAAGAAACTCACCATCATAGAAAAAGCACTAATTCTCATCAGTGATCACCACACACAAAAACTGCCTACAGCTCTACACGATCTTCACTTGCCAGCCAAGAGACAAAACAAAAGAAGAGAGAGAGAGAGAGAGAGAGAGAGAGAGAGAGAGAGAGAGAGAGAGAGAGGGGAGGAGGGAGGGAGAGGCAGCTCCACAATATCTTCACTGGCCAAACACAAAACAAACAAAGAGAGAGTGACAGAGAGACAGAGACAGAAAGACAATTAACGCGGCCTATATTTTAAGTGCTAATTAACTCTGTGTCCGAAACTGGAGCATCCCTGGCTTTTCTTTTACGACAGTCAGGCACGTTAGCAGCTTTTCCCTAAGGGGAGAAAGGAGGGGTGGGGGGGGGGGAGACGAGAAGCCGTTAGTAAAGGAGGTAGGGTAGATGGAAGAATAGAGGCGTGGAATGTAAGAGAATGGTTTGGGGGGGGGGGGGTAAAAGAGGAGAAGAGTAGATGGAGGGAGAGTGGGGGCCGTGAGGAATGGAGGAGGGGGGTTGGGAGGGTTGGGGAGGGGGAGCAAAAGGCCCAAGGGTAGCTTCCTTCATCTCACGTTGTCTCTTTCCTGGCTGTCGCTTATGACACAATAGAGACCCCGATGATAGAATTTATTCGCTGGGGTCTGGGCCCCGGGATTCGCTAGTTAAACTGATTACATCGTTTGCTCTCTTTCTATTCACCCCATCCTCCCCTTCCTCCTCCTCCTCCTCCTCCTCCTCAAATGTGCTTGTGCGTCACTGTCATCAGAGACAGAGAGACAGAGACAGAGAGACAGAGATAAGGACAGAGACAGAGAGTTTAGCAGAAAATATGAAAGATAAAATGGATGAGAGGGAGGGATAGGACGACGACGATAGCGATGATAATATATGTGAGAGCACGACTGACGAGAGAAGGGAAATCATACAGTTTAGACAGATTGCCAGACATTCAGAAAGAGGCGGGGCCGAGACAGACAGAAAAACAGACAGAAAAACAGACAGAAAAACAGACAGAAAAACAGACAGAAAAACAGACAGAAAAACAGACAGAAAAACAGACAGAAAAACAGACAGAAAAACAGACAGAAAAACAGACAGAAAAACAGACAGAAAAACAGACAGAAAAACAGACAGACAGACAGACAGACAGACAGACAGACAGAGCCTGAGACATTGAGACAGACAGACAGACAGACAGACACAGAGACAGAAGGTACCAAATGGACGAGAGGGAGTAGCAAGACGACGGAGACGATAGTTTACTATGAAAGGTCACAACGAGAACAACGACAGAGAGACAATGACAATGACAATGATAATTCTTTATTTAACGAGGGTAATATTTTAAGCAGTGGTCTGCTTGAGAGAGAAAGAGAAAGAGAGAGAGAGACAGAGAGGGAAAGAGACAGACAGACAGACAGACAGACAGACAGGCAGACAGACAGACAGACAGACAGACAGACAGAAAAACAGACAGACAGACAGATAAAAAGAGACAAAGACAGAGAGAAGGAGAGATAGGCAGAGCCAGACAGACAGACGGACATTCACAGATTAAAAACGCGCGAAAGAAATATATTTTTCAACCAGAACCTAAGAAAGGGAGAGAAAAAATGATGACAAACGGATGTAAGGACACTTGCTAACAAAGCAAAATTGAGGGATATTACGAGGAGATAGCACACAAACACATAAACAGACACACAGACAGACATGCAAACAGAAAGGGGGGGGGGGGGGGGTGGGGGGACACGGCACGGCACGGCACTTTGGTTGGTATTTTCCCTAGAAGAAAAAAAATCGATTTCATCGCGACAAGCTACTTTTCCAATTCAATTTCAAGTACCAATACTCTCCGGACAGAGTAATCGTTTATCGTTTATCAATTCATCAAAAGTCTAACGCCTCTCCCTGCCCCCCTGTCGTCTCCTTCCTTTTCCCAAGACTCATCCAAAATGCAGCATCACTAAAACTTCGTTACTGTGTTCTAGTCGTGGGTTGTTTATTCTTTCTGGTTTTTCCTCTATCTCTATCTCTCTTTCTCTCTCTGTCTCTGTCTCTCTCTGTCTCTGTCTGTCTGTCTGTCTGTCTGTCTGTCTGTCTCTCTCTCTCTCTCTCTCTCTCTCTCTCTCTCTCTCTCACTCTCTCTCTCTCTCTCAGACCTCTCCCCCCCCCTCTCTCTGTCTGTTTCTCTTCCTGTTTTTCTTCCCTCCCTCCCTCGCTTCGTTATTATGTTTTAATGATGATAAGAATCAGCGGGCCTTGATAATGTTTCTACGAATCCAATCTCGTAATTAAAAAGTGTTCCTGCTGCGTGAAAATAAACTCTCCAAAAGGGGGAGCTCTTTATCTCCGCTGTGTTCCCTTGTGCATTACGATAGCTGGGTCTCAGATTTGGATGGCTCGGTTCGTTTTGAACAAAACCCAGACAAAACAACCGTTTTAACGACTCGCTTCCCGCAATGATCTTTCAAGCACAGGCACCTGAAAGTGTACCGCAGGTAAAGTCCAACGAACCAGGAGAGACGGAGAGCAGAGTGAGAGAAGCAGAGAGAGTGAGAGAGAGACAATGATATAATGACAATGACAATTCTTTATTTTACGAGGGTAACAGAATAAGCATAGGTATACTGTTTTGCATCTGGCCCTCAAGAGAGAGAGAGAGAAAGAGAAAGAGAGACGGAGAGAGAGAGAGATAAAGAGAAAGAGAGAGATAGAGACAGAGACAGAGACAGAGAGACAGACAGAGACAGAGACAGAGAGAGAGACACAGAGACACAGAGAGAGACACAGTGAGAGACACAGAGACACAGAGAGAGAGACTGATAGGAAACTGAACTTTATAACAACAGGATAAAGGTTTTAGGCAAAGCCTTATCTTACAACCTGTCCCTCAGATACACACAAACTTAACACAAACGGACACGACATTTAGAAGCAAAGAAACAAAACATCGTATTTTCTGACACGCACAGTAACGAAGTTTTAGCCAGAGACAGAGACAGACAGACAGACAGAGAGGCCCAGGCAGTAAGACAGACAGACATATAGAAATGTGTTATTCTATATTGTGTAGCCTGCTTTTTTGCACCTTGTCAAATGTTTCTCTTTATTTTTTGTCTGTGTGCTTTTCTCAAACAAGTGAAGCTTTAAAGCACCATTATAACGAAGCATGGTTTCTTTACTTTGTCTTTTGAGTAACAATGAAACAGAAAGAGACAACTTTTTTGCTTTCAAAAACGTCGAATGCTGGCAGCTAGCAACAATCACAAAAGTTCGGTTATATGGAATGTTTTCTCATTCCCTCCATGACCCGAGAGTCGTCATGGCTTTAGAACGACGATCTTATACATTAGGCGGTAATGTTGAACTTTAGTGTCTTACATTCATAGCTAGTAATTCAGAGGCATTTAAGTAATCACAACAAGTCATTTTAGATCCCTGTAAGTCACAGAATGAACTCCGATGAACTGTACGAATGCATTTCGTTTACATGCGTCAAAGAAGGAATTATCCAAATGGGCGGACAGGGGAGGCAACTCCAGGTGCCTCAGTGATGTCCCTTGGTTGAAAACGTAGCCATTCTCGCCGATCAAACAACCAAATTAATTAATTATGCTTAAGTTTGGAGCTCAATCCGTCAATTAATATCACGACAAATGTTCTTTGGCTTGATTACAGGGACTTCTATCAAAAAGGAGTAAAGAATGCCACTGGATTCTGAGCTATGAATTTAACACACTAAAGTTCAAGATTATCCATTTGGCCTACGATGTATACTTTTTAAAGAAGATTGTTTTCTTTCGTTTTCACCACTGAAAGCGCCTGCTGTGCATTCTTAATTTATCTTTTTAAATCAAAACTCTGTACGTGTCCGTTATAAATTGCAATCTGCATAGTGCTGTCGTCATTGTCGTCACTTCGCCTTTGTGTCATTTGACCCCCTGTAATAAAAGGACTCAGTGGAGCGACTGAAACGTCATTAGCGCAAATCTCGTCTTGCGTCATTAATCGAAAATACACGTCATTAATCGGGGATTACACGTCATTAATCGTGATGACTCTGGCGCGTGCCCAGCGCGTCACCATCCTCATCAGGTGAGCGTTGGCTCCACTGAAGTGCGCATTGAAGGTCTCCCTCGCCCTTGATTGCAATTTCCACACACAAAAGAAACAAACTTGAAAGCTTTTCAATAATTAAAATCTCTTCAATAGCACCGACATTTCGCACACGAAACAGAAACCCTCTAGACCCGGTCCTGTATCACTTCAAAGAAACGGACAGATGCTTTTTTTTTTTTTTTTTTTTTTTTTCTTTTTTTTTGTAAAGAAGAAAAAAAATGGCCGTCCACGCTTGGCGTGGCTCGTGTTTATAGACCCGAAGGGTGAAGTCCTGGGACGATTAATCGTGAGTTAACTGATGGCGAGAGAGCGGGGGCTAGATAAATATGAAATGATTAAATGGCGCCGGGGCCCCGGATCAAGGGTGGAAATTGCTAAATGAATTAGGTCATTTCATCAGAGGCCAAGGGACAGCTCAACCTTCTCGGCAAACTCGCATGCTCCAGGCTTTAATAAGGAAAGGGGTCGGGATTTTGTGTGGGGGTGGGGGTGGTGAGAAGAGATGGTCTTATGGGAGGTATGAGGTGTGGTGGGAGGGGGAGGGAGGTGGGGGGATGCATGTGGGAAGAAGGTGTTTGTGTTGTGGCCTTATGGTCAAGACATGTTGATTTTAACGATGTATTTAACTATTTTGCAAAATACAAAACACATTGTTGACTTCGAAGGTTTAACATACTTTCTATGACGATTCAAACCTTCCGGGTTCAATAATCAAAAGATACGTGGAGAAAAATACGAGCCCGACCTTAGCGTGCTTAAAATGGCCAGTCGTTGGCTAAGCGCTTCAGCAATAGGTATTAAAAGAAGTTGACTATTTTAGCCACAAGTATAAACCCGTAAAATGCATCCCGAATAAAAGTCTTACTATCCACTGTGAGTAACCCGTCTCTTTAAGAAGGGGTAAGCTTGTGTGTTAGTGCTAATGAAGGCGTCTCTCAGTTCTTAAAGGTAACATATTTTTAACTTAATCGCCATCTACGAAGCTAGTTTTCATTCGCTTCGTTCTGTAACATGATTACTTATGCGTTCGATATTGGTACTGTTCTATTGTGGGGTTTTTCTTCTCATTAATGGTAAAGTTCCCTAACGCAAATGACAATGCTCTCTCTCTCTCTCTCTCTCTCTCTCTCTCTCTCTCTCTCTCTCTCTCTCTCTCTCTCTCTCAGATTTGGTACGTCACCCTTTAATAACCACTATTTACAGTATAAACCCAATGTGAATAACGTAGACAGATTTTGCCCTTTGTGCTCAGATGATACACTGGAGACGGAAGTACATTTTTTACTTGTTTGTCCCGCATATAATGAGATCAGAGTTGAATTAATAGCCTCAAAGTATTATCGGAACCCATCCATGTTTAGAATGTGCCAATTACTATCCTCAACAAATGGCCAAGTGGTAAGACAATTAGCAACGTATATTTACAAAGCACTGCGATTTCGCACTGATTCTCTGGAAAATGCTCAGTTGCAAGATGCAGGTCCATAATGTTGCTTTTTCTGCTTATTTTAAACATTGTTCGCTTGTATAATGTGTCACCAGTCTTGTTATGGGCCGGAGGCCTAACAAATAAAATTTCCGAATTTCTCTGTCTCTCTGTCTCTCTGTCTCTCTCTCTCTCTCTCTCTCTCTCTCTCTCTCTCTCTCTCTCTCTCTCTCTCTCTCAACGCTCACAAGTTTCGGTACGCACCAAACCAAACGACAAGAAACTGTCCTCTCTGTACAGCTGATAAAGAAGATGAACACCATGTTGTATTTTTATGTCCTTTTTATCAAGACCTTCGAGCAAAGTATTTGAAAATCTCGAACTCTAAGACGCTGCAACAACAACTTGTGTATTTCTGTGGCAGTAATGAGGATAATGTGATGAACAGCTTCAGCAGATTTGTGTTCTTCATGTTACAGAAGAGACGAACCCTTATAAATCAGGTTCAGTGACATGTCATCAGGGTCTTAATGTATTTGTTGAATTTTATGCGTGACTATAATTTATAACTGTGCAGATACTATTGCTGTTATTTTAACCACTATTGTAAGGGGCTGTGGCCTGAGACAATTAAAGATTTGTTCTTGTTCTTGTTCTCTCTCTCTCTCTCTCTCTCTCTCTCTCTCTCTCTCTCTCTCTCTCTCTCTCTCTCTCTCTCTCTCTCTCTCTCTCGTTATTGTTATTCATCTGTATCCTTTCTCGTTATTGTTGTTCATCTGTATCCTTTTTATAAAAGATCTTCTGCCTTCGATTTGTAAACAGTGTCTTGGAAGATAGATGCTTATGAATGCAAATTTTATTGATGAAATTGTTGATGACGACAGGACCTTCTCTACCGCCTCCTCCCACTTGTAAAATGTGTGTTCGCAAAGATGACATTCACCGATGAATGGGCAGTTGTATTTTTCTCACCGAGTTTGTCTTCACAGTAGCCTACTACCTATTGCGATCCGCGCCTCAAAAAAAATAAATAAATGCATGCCCCCAACCCCCACCCTACCCATCCCTACCCCACAAAACCCCTCCGCCCATCCCCTCCGCCCATCCCCTCCGCCCATCCCCTCTCCCCCCCCCCCCCCCCCCCCCCCCCCCCATTTTAAAATAAAATAAAGCCAACACGTTAAGCATGAACCAGTTTTATGTCAGTCTTCAGCGTTTGATAACAAAAACACAACGGCAACCAAGGACAGTAACCCAACTCTTGCGTCTCATCTCGTCTGGTCGAGAGTGGGAAGAATTCGAAGATTTCCAAACTTTGAGAACTCATCTGTTTTGTCTCTAGGGCATACGTCTACGCAAAACGTGAAGCGATCGTATAATAGTATTAGGATCGATTTTCGCATGTACTGCCTCGGCTCGTTGTCTTGCTTTTGAATTGTTTTATTTCACAAATCCTGGGTTGATTTCAGTAGTGGCATGGGCTAATTCTGGATCAAGTACAGTGCATATGAAATGTGATTGCGAAGTCATGGCATGTTGCATGGTTTCCTTAAATTAAAAAAAAAGTGTTTGAAACTAAGGAGCTTGTGGTTTGATATATATGTGTGTGTGTGTGTGTGTGTGTGTGTGTGTGTGTGTGTGTGTGTGTGTGTGTGTGTGTGTGTGTGTGTTTTGTCTGTGCGTGCGTGCGTGCGTGCATTCGTGCATGCGTGAGAATTGTATGCTAATTTTTGTCTGGAATCTGTCAAGTCTATATCATGCCCTCAGCATTGCATAACTTGCACTCAGAACTGAATTTCTGACCGAAGAAGCTCGTGCAGGGTTTTAAGGTCTTACAGAATTACCAGCTATTGTGTTTTCAGCGTAGCAATAGGGTCCGATATTTAGACGAGACAAGTATAATGCGACGAGTCGAAGACGAGTCGCATTATACTTGTTCGAGTCTAAATATCGGACCCTATTGCTACGCTGAAAACATAATAGCGATTATATAGCTGTTATGACCTTGATTTGTTGTTCCAAACTTACAAAATGACAGTTTTTGCGTCGATGCGTTGATGTCAGGTTTTGCCGGATAGCAGACAAACTTCTTACGCGCATCATGTTCGCACAGACATGCACACCGCTACACGCTTTCTGACTTTGGAAGAAAAACTGACTCCAAGTGCATTCGATTTCACAACACAGTTGTTGAAACAGCTTTTTAAGTTGTCAGTGTATGCTGTTGTCGATAGAAACATCGCCGCGTGGTACAGATGTGTAAACCGGAACCATGCGTCGGCCATTTTTCTCAATATGCTTTTGGATATTGAGTAAAATGGCCGACTTCGGCAGCAATATGCATTGATGATCTGGAGAGACCATCCAATCACAGCCCCCGAATTCCCCCACGTGTTCATCAGAATAGCTATATTATCAGCTATTGTGTTTTCAGCGTAGCAATAGGGTCCGATATTTAGACGAGACAAGTATAAAGCTTTCTGACTTTGGAAGAAAAACTGACTCCAAGTGCATTCGATTTCACAACACAGTTGTTAAAACAGCTTTTTAAGTTGTCAGTGTATGCTGTTTTCGATAGAAACATCGCCGCGTGGTACAGATGTGTAAACCGGAACCATGCGTCGGCCATTTTACTCAATATGCTTTTGGATATTGCGGAAAATGGCCGACTTTGGCAGCAATATGCTTTGATGATCGGGAGATGCCATCCAATCACAGCCCCCGAATTCCCCCACGTGTTCATCAGAATAGCTATATAAGAGGACATTCATTTGTTTTCAATCTATCTAAAACAAATCTGACTGGATGATACTGAAAAGAAACTGAACGGTGTTTCTGTATTTGACTTCCATTTTTGAAAAAAACACCAATCAAACTGCTTTGATTTCTTGCACTTCATGGTTGATCCATTATGTGAAACTTAAATAGTTCAAGTTGAAGTACTGCCATCATGACAACACTGAGACTAGGCTGGCTGGGTTGTGCACTGCCAGTTCCATGACAAAGTTTCATTTTAGAGTCGGAGACCAAAAATCCTGCCAAACAAACGTAAAAGGAAGAAATGGCCTGAATGAGGGGAGGGGGGGGGGCGTAGGCAGAAAGGGGGGGGGGGGGGTTGGGGGGTTGCACAGTGTTGATTCGAAGATGGTCTCCGGTTAAATGCACAGTTCATTCGCCCTATTGGCAGGGGAGGCTACTCGTTGACACTCGCCGCTGTAGCAGACGTGGCCCCGGCCCGTATGAAAACAGTTAGCAGCAGAAAAGTAATAAAGCAAATGGAAGACTCATTTAATACGACCGTGTCGCGAACAGCCCTGTGAAACTTCATCCATCAAGCGACCTCTTATTCCTGCAGCAGACACAAAATCATTAATTTTTCACTCCCCGCGAAGCCGGCCATTACTGCGAGGTAGGGTGGGCGAAAGCCTTGCAGTCGCCAGAATACTTGTAGCTAACGAGTTTTTTTAACACCTCCTGTCTCTCTTTCTCACTCTCGTGGTGTCTGCGTGATTGTCTTCTCTTGAGGGTTTTTTTTTTTTTTTTTTTTTTTTTGCTTCTTGGTTTTAATATTTCTAAAACGTTGTCATTCTTGATTAAACATTTGATTTAGCAAAAGGTTGAGTGTTTGTTTGTGTGTGGGTTTTTTTTGCGTGTGTTTTCCTTCTGATTGATGAAGCCAGAAAACTGCTGAATCAGACTATTTTTAGAGTACAGCTTTGTGGAAAGTCTGGGTTTATTTTCCTGTTTCTGATGTGAGTTCGATTGTCAGTATCACTGAGAATTGTCAAAAAACTTTTCTTGACAACAAAATTGCCCGTTTTTGTTGCGTGACGGAACCATACGCCCTGGTTTTTATATTTAGTCAAGTTTTGACTAAATATTTTAACATCGAGGGGGAATCGAAACGAGGGTCGTGGTGTATGTGCGTGTGTGTGTGTGTGTGTGTGTGTGTGTGTGTGTGTGTGTGTGTGTGTGTGTCTGTGTGTGTGTGTGTGTAGAGCGATTCAGACTAAACTACTGGACCGATCTTTATGAAATTTGACATGAGAGTTCCTGGGTATAAAATCCCCATACGTTTTTTTCATTTTTTTGATAAATGTCTTTGATGACGTCATATCCGGCTTTTCGTGAAAGTTGAGGCGGCACTGTCACGCCCTCATTTTTCAACCAAATTGGTTGAAATTTTGGTCAAGTAATCTTCGACGAAGCCCGGACTTCGGTATTGCATTTCAGCTTGGTGGCTTAAAAATTAGTTAATGACTTTGGTCATTAAAAATCTGAAAATTGTAAAAAAAAAAAAAAATTTTATAAAACGATCCAAATTTACGTTTATCTTATTCTCCATCATTTGCTGATTCCAAAAACATATAAATATGTTATATTCGGATTAAAAACAAGCTCTGAAAATTAAATATTAACAGCTATTGTGTTTTCAGCGTAGCAATAGGGTCCGATATTTAGACGAGACAAGTATATATGCGACGAGTCGAAGACGAGTCGCATTATACTTGTTCGAGTCTAAATATCGGACCCTATTGCTACGCTGAAAACATAATAGCGATTATATAGCTGTTATGACCTTGATTCGTTGTTCCAAACTTACAAAATGACAGTTTTTGCGTCGATGCGTTGATCTCAGGTTTTGATAGCAGACGAACTTCTTACGCACATCATGTTCGCGCAGACATGCACACCGCTACACGCTTTCTGACTTTGGAAGAAAAACTGACTCCAAGTGCATTCTATTTCACAACACAGTTGTTGAAACTGCCAGCTTTTTAAGTTGTCAGTGTATGCTATTGTCGATAGAAACATCGCCACGTGGTACAGATTTGTAAACCGGAACCATGCGTCGGCCATTTTACTCAATATGCTTTTGGATATTGCGGAAAATGGCCGACTTCGGCAGCTACACGCTTTCTGACTTTGGAAGAAAAACTGACTCCAAGTGCATTCGATTTCACAACACAGTTGTTGAAACAGCTTTTTAAGTTGTCAGTGTATGCTGTTTTCGATAGAAACATCGCCGCGTGGTACAGATGTGTAAACCGGAACCATGCGTCGGCCATTTTACTCAATATGCTTTTGGATATTGCGGAAAATGGCCGACTTTGGCAGCAATATGCTTTGATGATCGGGAGATACCATCCAATCACAGCCCCCGAATTCCCCCACGTGTTCATCAGAATAGCTATATATAAAAATTATTATCAAAATTAAATTGTCCAAATCAATTTAAAAACACTTTCATCTTATTCCTTGTCGGTTCCTGATTCCAAAAACATATAGATATGATATGTTTGGATTAAAAACACGCTCAGAAAGTTAAAACAAAGAGAGGTACAGAAAAGCGTGCTATCCTTCTTAGCGCAACTACTACCCCGCTCTTCTTGTCAATTTCACTGCCTTTGCCATGAGCGGTGGACTGACGATGCTACGAGTATACGGTCTTGCTGAAAAATGGCATTGCGTTCAGTTTCATTCTGTGAGTTCGACAGCTACTTGACTAAATATTGTATTTTCGCCTTACGCGACTTGTTTTTTAGTTTTTAACATACTTGTGGTTGTCACTTTGATGATACTTGTAATACAAATGAATAAAACTTTTTAAACCAAATCAGACGTGTTTGTTGCGTGCATGTGAGCAAAATTATTCACACACACACACACACACACACACACACACACACACACACACACACACACACACACACACACACTATTTCTCTCTCTGTGTCTCTCTCTGTGTCTCTGTGTCTCTCTCTGTGTCTCTGTCTCTCTATCTCTCTGTCTCTCTTTCTCTGTCTCTCTTTCTCTCTCTCTCTCTCTCTCTCTCTCTCTCTCTAATAGAATATGACATGTATCCAGGAGGCACATTTCAAAAACCACAATAATATTTTTTTTTTACATTTAGTCAAGTTTTGACTAAATGTTTTAACATAGAGGGGGAATCGAGACGAGGGTCGTGGTGTGTGTGTGTGTGTGTGTGTGTGTGTGTAGAGCGATTCAGAGTAAACTACTGGACCGATCTTTATGAAATTTTACATGAAAGTTCCTGGGTATGATATCCCCAGACGTTTTTTCCATTTTTTCGATAAATGTCTTTGATGACGTCATATCCGGCTTTTTGTAAAAGTTGAGGCGTCACTGTTGTCTTTAATCCGAATATAACATATTTATATGTTTTTGTAATCAGAAAATGATGAAGAATAAGATAAACGTAAATTTAGATCGTTTAAAAAAATAAATATTTTAATTACAATTTTTAGATTTTTAATGACCAAAGTCATTAATTAATGTTTAAGCCTCCAAGCTGAAATGCAATACCAAAGTCCGGGCTTCGTCGAAGATTGCTTGGCCAAAATGTCAATCAATTTTATTGAAAAATGAGATTATGATTAAAATTAAATTTCCGAAATCGATTTAAAAACAATTTCATCTTATTCCTGGCCCGTTCCTGATTCCAAAAACATATAGATATATGTTTGGATTAAAAACACGTTCAGAGAGTTTAAAAAAAATAGAGATATAGAAAAGCGTGCTATCCTCCTCAGCGCAACCGCTACCGCGCTTTTCTGGATTGTTAATTTCACTGCCTTTTCCACGAACGGTGGACAGACGATGCTACGAGTGTACGATCTTGCGGAAAAAATGCAATGCGTTCAGTTTCATTCTGTGAGTTCGACTGAGCTTGACTAAATGTTGTATTTTCGCCTTACGCGACTTGTTATCTGTTATTCAAAACTTGGCATGTCTACCAGGAGTTTGTCTTTCACTTGCAGCCAATTTCCGAAGTCACTGAGTTGTAATATGACGTAACCTAAGCAGCTGCAGTCTGTTTGTTTAAACAAGATTTTATTAAAGAAATACAGGGTGGCATGTATATGCAATACAGACATTTGTGACCACACAACAAGCTAAGCTTATATTAAGTGTGGTTATAAATATGTACATCTAGATCACGTGATGTCAAGGTCAGAGAATTGCTCATACCCTTATTAGAAATGTAAAACAGACAAGATACATTTTTTACAAAAAAAGAAGAAAAAATATAACAAAAGAATTATCGGGGAGATATGAGTCGGTAAGGTGGGTATACAGGGGAGGGGGGGGGGGGGGAGTCAGAGAGACGATGACTCAGTGTCACAGACTTGCCAATTAAATGTTTCTGCAGCAGGTTGTCCAAACTAATTAAGCTGAGGTTTGTCATGTGAATACACAGAAAAACCTTAAGCAAGATTCACTCAAGCTTGACTTTCAGTAAAATCGTTAAACAACATGACCTGCCAATAATCAGATACTGGATCATTAACATGGTGACCACTGGGTAATCAAAATCTATCACTTAACCTGCAGGCTGTTTCAAATTATCGCAGTTTTTGTTAGTTTCCTAATTATCTGTGTTGTTGTTGAATCTGTATAGTTTCTTTCTTGAAATCTCTGAAACTTGGTCCAGAATGCCTTTTCAGTCAGTATAACGAGACGAGTGGTTGGCTATGATGTTTAAAAGCATGCCCGAATGGCCGTTTATAATCCCCCTCCCCACGATGTGTTTGAAACCCCTTCTATCCCAGCAACAGGTTGCAATGTTCCCAAGTCTTTCTGAATTACACGGGTCATCTTCACTCTAATCCACCACAAAGCAATGTGGAGAGATTGCAATGAGAAGACGGGGGTGGGGTGAAGGTGGGGGGGGGGGGGAGAGGAGGGGATGGCTAGAAACAGGGTGCCAAGCAGATAAAGGGAAGGGGTGGATGGAGAATGGTGAGGAGGATAATTTGGAAGGAGGGGGGGGGGGGTGGAGAGCAGGGAGGGAAGGTTAAGGAAAGAGCCTCGCACAGGGTTTGATTTATTTGTCATTTCAGGGACGGTGAAAAATTAGCAACGGATGCTTTTAGGAGATAGGGGCGAAAATTTAATGCGGTGCCCTTTGCTTTCCCTAATATCGATTGTTAAGGAGGAATAACACTGAATGATCCGGGAAGCGGAAAGAAAGAGCAGAGAAGGATGGGGAAGTGAGAGAAACAGAAAAAGAAAGAGAATGAGAAGATAGGAGAAAAAGAGGGGAAGCGAGAGAGACAGAGACAGACAGAGAGAGACAGAGACAGACAGAGACAAAGACAGAGCGAGACAGATAACTGACAGACGTACAGACAGACAGACAAACAGAAAGAAATAGAGAGAAAAAAGCAGAGACAGACAGAAAGAGAAGGGAGAAAAAACACGAAGAGAGGAATAGAGTCGAAGGCGAGAGACACAGATAGAGAGAAAGAGACACATGCAGACACAGGTGTGTATGTGTGTGTGTGTGTTTGTGTGTGTGCGTGCGTGCGTGCGTCTGACTGTCTGTCAGTATGTTGTTTTTACAGCTCTCTTTCTCTTTCTCTCTGTCTGTCTGTCTCTCTCTCCCCCCCTCTCTCCCCCTCTATCTCTCAACAAACATGATAGCAATAAAACAAAAGCCACGTTCATTCCTGAGTGAAAGAACCAACCAGTACTACTGAAACAAAACACCAAAACATACCAGAGAACACAAAATGAGCGCCACGAGGAGGGATGGAGGTCGCAGGAATGTACAGTTCCTCTTTTGCAGCATGTTGAAAGTAGTCAAAGGGAGAAAGAATGCCCCCCAAAATCAACCATTTCTGACAGAGTGCACCAGACCATATTGATTTTTTCCTCCCGTTTTCAGTCAGTTTGCATTTCCATGCGACTTCATATCCAGTTTCGAACTTCAAAAAGTTAAGATAGACGACGTTTCAGTTATAGCCAAGGCTGAGGGCTGTATTCACAACTTTCAAAGCTTTGGTTTAAAACAAAAATTAAATAAATGATAATTATATGTTAAACGTTGCAATAACTACTTTGGTTTTGAGAAGCTACCCTGCTAGCGGGCTGCAAAAACTCGAGAGCCCCGACTCGAACTGGTACGCTGTAAGGGAAACAACTCCTGTTTTCCCCAAACTAGGTTCATTTTGCACACTGTGAAATGAAGATCCTTTTACTACCGTGTAAACCAATAGCAGGTCCATTTAGGTCTTTGACACACACACACACACACAAACACACACAAACACACACACAAACAAACGCGCTCACGCACGCACGCACACACAGGCACACTTTGCCCCAAGCGGTCTTTGACATACGCTACGAGCACCCATCCATTTGAACATTTACCCGCGATTCAATAGTTTAGATTAGGAATTATCTTCCAAATAAATTCATTTAGTATCGTGTTGGTAAAAAAAAACCACTCACGAGTGTGTATGCCATTATGTTGTCATTATTATTATTATTATTATATAATTCCAACCGTTAAAATGATCCAGCATTGACTGTTTAGTGTTTTGTTCAATGGTCTCGTAATAAAACAGTGAAACTGTAGAGAAAATAGACTTTATCACTTTCCTATAAACCACACACACACACACAAACGCACACACACACACACACACACACACACACAAACGCACACACACTTTGCCCCAAGCGGTCTTCTGTTCGTAGGTGTCAGTCTATCCGTTCGTTTATTCGCCACCGTCAACCCTCTCACACACACACACACACACACACACACACACACACACACACACACACCCTTCGCCCCACCTAACCTCAGTTAGAGATATCTAATCGAATTATCACACAATAGGTCGGCCAATTTTGAAGTGTTAACAGTACAGTGGCAGGGACATCGTATTACGGAAAACTTTCAGACTGACCTAACTTTCTCTCGACAATCGCTGATCTACACTGATTTGCTCAAGACAACCAGGCGAAGGAACGATCGGCCAAGTTCTCTCAGAGCTGAGAGTTTGAAAGGCTGTTATTTCTGCTGAAAGAGAGAGAGAAAGAGAAAGGGGAGAGGTAAGGAGGGAGTGGGGGCTTAATCGAATTTCTGCAGCGCGACCCTGGTAGCGATCAATGCTAAATGAGAATGCGTCAGTAATTATGCTCCCGTGGAATTAATTCCCTGATTGCCTGTCCCCTCGCCTCTCGCCGACTTTTATTTTCTGCCAAGTCTTATCGCCGGTTCTGATTTAAAACAATGTCCCCTCTCTCTCTCTCTCTCGCTCTCCTGGAATTTGCCCTCCAGTCTCGGGGAATCAAAATCGATTTCCAACAACCTCTTGTACAAGTTGGAGGAAAAAGGGAAAAGAAAAAAAAAGAGAGAGAGAAAATAAAAAGAAGTAAAAGAAGACACAAAAAATTAAATCTCTAACGCCTTGTTTCGATTCTCTCCCCCAACAGCTTTCATATCCTGACCCTATCACGGCCGAAATCACGTGACCCGAGCCCGGCGCGGAGATGGCCGAGCGTCAAGCTGTCAGCGCCTCGGCATTGAAATCGACATTGTTCGTAACGCGTCGTAATATTACGCCATCACCCGGAGAAAGGTCGTGTGGGGTCAATTCAAAAACCTGACCTCAGAAGGCCGAAAGCATCTCGCGAAATGGAATTAGTTTTTGAATCGGCGCTGTATCTCCGACGTGTCAGTTCGGGTAATGTTTTCTTTGCTGATGGCCAATTGTACTCAGGTTTCCAAGTTCTGGGTGTCACCGCTTCTGCCGAGTTCCAGTTTAATTAAAACTTCTGTAAACTCGTACGTAGTTAAAAGGAGTGAGGCTACGTTTCTTTCCAGCAACTGCATTTTTCATTCTGCGCTTTAACTCCCAGATACATTTTTGCTGTCAAAGCCCAAAACTCTGATAATGCGGCTGGGTCCTGATAGTAGTCAAACATTCATCATTATTAAAACGTAGGACTGCTCGTTAAATTATTTGGACAAAAAAAGCAGATCCGTTACCAAAACTAACTGGAAACCTATGCATTGTATATTCTGCACATTATGTTAACTATTCAAAAAAACATTTATAACGTTTTTGTTAAAACAAAAACTACAACAACAGCAAGAGTGAACTAGATGGGATTTCTTGCAGGTCGAACGCCAAACAGTGCAATGCCAATTTCCTCTTTCATTAACCTACTTTCAGGCCATGAAGTAAGATGGGCAAAAAAAGCACTCAGAAATTTATGGCCAGCTTAACATCTTACACGCCAGAAAACTGGCGACAGCGGCTGCAAAGAAAAAAATCACAAATTATAGACCCAAACGGGATGAAAATGATGTTCCGAGCCCCACCGGCAGTGCAGCATATCTGCAGCGCCATTCTATCAAGGAATGCAGGTCGACATAAATATTTTCAATGCAGACCGCAATCTCCCCCCCCCCCCCCCCCCCCCCCCCCCCAAAAAAAAAAAAAAGAAGCTTCCAGTGTGAAAGTGGAACATGCGTGCAAGGAGGGACGGGGAGTGTCTTCTGATCAGATCCCAGTTTGGAGGTCAAGATTTCTCTCCCTTCTTTCCAGACACCGTCCTCATTTCGGGTCATGTCGTCTGCCTGAGGTATATAAATCTTATCATCGCTGATCGCATGGCTAATGCTCGCATTTGCATTCCTGCTCCCGGCGCAGCACGCGAGCTTCCGCCCCCTATGTTGGCGCAGAAACGTCACTGGCGCGTGACGTTGACAATCCATTTCCGGCCTACGTCATTACAGCCAAGTCAAAGGGAGTTAATCTCGAAATGCCACCCACAGAAATATGGTTGTTATCTTTTGTTGTCGTGTTGTCGTTCTTCTTCCATGTCATCGTTATGCTTGGTTTTCTTCGTTCCTTCTCCTTCTCCTTCTTCTCTTTCTTGAGCTGAAAAATAAAACAAGACCGCAGCCAATCGAAGTCCACTTATTCACAGTAAGTAATGTTAGGTCAATACTGATTTATTCAGCAAAAAAGACACAGAAGGCAATAACCAAAAATAAAACTACTTGAAGCTGGAAATGTATGACATATGTGACCCTCCACCACGGAATGAGTCGCATGTCACCTTTGCATGATTTTCATATTTTTACATTTTCCTAAAGAGTTTTTTATGCTCTATCCAGTGGTGAAAACCGTTTTAGAAAAGAGCGAAAACTGTTTGAGTTATAAGCCTGTGACTAAGATGACCCTCACACTGTTACCAGACACTCCCCGGACTTATATTGAGCCTAGCGCAGAACCGCGCGAGGTGACATGCGACTCATTTCGTGGTGGAGGGTCACATATTCAGCTCTTCATAATGCAAGCAAAGTAAGTGTAACTAGCAGACTAGAAAACCTCAAAGGTACCGAACATGTTTGGGGAGAAGATGAAACAGACGATCTGAAGCCAAAGGCTGGCTCCAGTTTGAGTGTATATACTTTCGAGTTGACCTCACCTTCACAGATCATAGTCAACGGCTGTTGTTTTATAACGAAAGGATGCATATGAACAACAAATGTAGTTCAAGTTTTACGTCAGTTTTTGTGTAATATGATGGACTTTACAGGCTGGCATCATAAACGAAGTCCACAAACAAAAGTTGATGATGTCAAACTGAACTAGAAGGCAAACACCTCCCCAAAAGTCGATGATCCGCATGCCATAGACAAAGGTTGACCTGCGACTGTCGTGTTGGTAGTCGATGGTTGCACTTTAGCTGAGAGTATTCAATTAGTTTAAAATGCAAAATGTTATTCAAAATACATGACATGAAACAATTGAAAATATGAAACTAGGACACGAACTCAAGCAAAAGCTTATTTTACGTGACTAACACAATTATTACATTATTCAATTAAAGATTGATCCTCAGGTTTTTGAGAAGACCGTCTTTAAATAATGTGGTCAGCGTTGAACTTAGACTGAGACGACGCTGTTGACAATGTCGGTTCCAAGCTCTGGAACAGCAGAATGCCAGCTGTTCTTCATCACGTCATGTTCTCATCTCGAGTGTGACTAAGACACCAAGGGCAGATCCTGAGATTGACCTCATTTTGACAGAGGACACTCGAGCCTGATCTCAGATTCCAAAGAAAAGATAGGATAGGGACGAGGAGGAGGAGAGGGTGGTGTAATTATCCGATGTTTTTGTACTTTTTTTTCCTCCCAGTGTTTGCCCTACTGAACACTCAAGAAGCAGCACGCTACTCAGAGATCCCATCTCAACCTTACCTTCCGCGGGCGACAGTCCCATGTGGACACTGTGCATAATTAACGAGTTTGACAACAGTACCCCCCTCTCTAGGTGACGTCAACGCATAAAATGTCCTCCTGCCCTTACAGAAGCTTTTATATTCGCAGCTAAAAAGGGGAGGCAAATATTCGCATTTTAATGATCGCACCCAGAACGTGCCCCATGGTCGCTTTCCACCATGGTCTAAGTCCCGTGCTACCAGGCGACTGGCGAGCTACCAGGGAAACCAAATTTGGCCGGAGGAATAACATCGTCATTGCATATCCATCAACTGTCCCAGCCGCTACCGCCCGGCACCTTCCATTTCACAAAAAAATTTGGAGCCCTCGTCGAGGGGCAGTGACTGGAATTGATTCCTCTCCCGTGTGAAATAATGCCCGATATCTCTCTTTTTTTCTTCTTCTTTTTTTCTTCTTTTTTTCCCTTTTTTTTTGGGGGGGGGGTAGAGCTATTTGTGCAAATGCAAGGCTCTGATTAGAGCGAGTCAACGCTAATGAAAGATGAATAGCGGGGAGCGCGGGTGCGATCGATGGTCGCTGGTGGTAAAGATATAATTCTGGCCCTTAATTCCAGGCCCCTTCATGTAACACGGGCCTTCAAGACAAGAACATTTGCTCTCCCCCCGAAGCGGGCGAGGAGAAGGGTTTAATTAAATTGGGGTAAATGGAGCCGACTGGCTGTGCAATGAAATGTCGTCTGGTAAAGACAGGCACGCGCGAGGGCCATGGCGGCGGGACCAGGGCCGTGCACGCTCTAATGAGCGAAATTTTCAGTTCTGAACATTCATCATTGGCCGCTAACGAAATCTGCCGGGTCGCATCCTTTTGTGGCTTGTCTTGGGCTGATGCTTCCACCGCCGGCCTAAATGTCAGCTCGTGTCGGGGCCCGGGAATAGGTCCCCAGTGTCCTCCATACCTCCTCCCGCCCTCCCTCCTTCCCTTCCTCCCTCCTTCAGTCTAGTCATTCTCTTTACTGTGTCCTTGGCTTTGCCTTGTGTGTCCTTCTTTCTCCCTCCCTCCGTCCGTCCGTCCGTCCCCAAATGACTGGCATTACCGGCATCATCATCAAAATTCCGGCCATGGCCGCTGTAATGCGGAATTGTGCACGTATAATCCCATAAGTTTTGCCTCCTTCAACGCGTCTAAGTCAATCAAGTCTTCAGAGAGCCGAATTACTGCTGGGGGCCCTGTTCCTCTGGGGGAGCTCCTGGCAAATATTTGGCATCGATGGTGCAAAGGGAGGAAAAAGTGTCTCGACAAACATTGGTCAGAACAGAGGAGGAATAAGAAGGTGGGGGGGGGGGGGGGGGGCTGTGGATTAATTAAGTGCCGTGAGACCACACTAAAGTTCTTCTCAGTGGGGTGAGCCATGTTTGCTTTCTGCTCCTTGCCGGACCGCCAGCACCACCGTGGGCATATTTTGAAGTTAATCTTGACTCACCCCTCTCATCCTTGCCACTTCCACCTCGCCCAGCCTCGGGGCACCGCAATATGCAAGGAAAACGGTGGCCGCTCTCTGATATTCTTACTAAACGTTGCCCAAGAGTTCGATCGGACCCGACTTTCTTTTGAAAAAGACCGGAAGAAAGAGCGTTTAATCCTATCGTCGGCCGCCATTCCAGCGGCAGTGGCCCGGATGGAAAGGGAGCTAACTCGGCGGCGAGAGAAGTTCACAGTCAACAGGTCGTGGAAGACGTGAGGCAGCGGTGGAGAAATTAATCACACACGTTTCTAATAGCAACCCCGCCAGCCCGGCATCTGCCCTTCGATCATTTTCCACTCGCTCCCCATTTTCTGTCGCCCTTGATTCACACTGATTCTCCGTTTTCAACCTCACCCCTAACCCTATCCCCCCCCCCCCCTCCCCGGCCTTTCTCTTCCGGCTTCAAGTCTGTAGCAGTAACCTGCTTTTCTCTTACAAGGAAAGTCTCCTGGTAGCAAAACAAGTTTTGCACTTTTTTTCTCCTTTTTTTCCCCTTTCATTTAAAACAAATCAAAAATGCAACTGACCCACCAGTCTACTCAGTCTTTTAAGTCCAGTATACATCCGCCCCCCCCCCCCCCCCCACCTCTCGCCGTCACATACGTTATGGATTCACGGAGAGTTTCGACCAACAGCGACTCCCTCTGCAAATTGAGATATGATTTATGTTCAAATCTTGAACATGTAGTCAACAAACTACCACTTCAACAACGTGCTTGTGTCGAAGCTGAACGTCTGTTTGTCAGTCGATCTGTCTGTTTGTCTGTCGATGTGTCTGTTTGTCTGTCGATCTGTCTGTTTGTCTGTCGATCTGTCTGTTTGTCTGTCGATCTGTCTGTTTGTCTGTCGATGTGTCTGTTTGTCTGTCGATGTGTCTGTTTGTCAGTCGATCTGTCTGTTTGTCTGTCGATGTGTCTGTTTGTCTGTCGATCTGTCTGTTTGTCTGTCGATGTGTCTGTTTGTCAGTCGATCTGTCTGTTTGTCTGTCGATCTGTCTGTTTGTCAGTCGATCTGTCTGTTTGTCTGTCGATGTGTCTGTTTGTCAGTCGATCTGTCTGTTTGTCAGTCGATCTGTCTGTTTGTCAGTCGATCTGTCTGTTTGTCTGTCGATGTGTCTGTTTGTCAGTCGATGTGTCTGTTTGTCTGACGATCTGTCTGTGTGTCTGTCGATGTGTCTGTTTGTCTGTCGATGTGTCTGTTTGTCAGTCGATGTGTCTGTTTGTCAGTCGATGTGTCTGTTTGTCAGTCGATCTGTCTGTTTGTCAGACGATCTGTCTGTTTGTCTGTCGATGTGTCTGTTTGTCAGTCGATGTGTCTGTTTGTCTGTCGATGTGTCTGTTTGTCTGTCGATGTGTCTGTTTGTCTGTCGATGTGTCTGTTTGTCAGTCGATCTGTCTGTTTGTCTCTGTGCCTGCTCTGTGTCCATGTGTATGTGTTGGTTAGAATCTTGATTTAATTATGATGGTTTAAGAATTCTTAAGTTACATATAACTGTTTCTATATTCAGCTTTGCTGACATACTTTATGCCGATAACACGCACGTCCACACGCACGCAAGCACGAAAGCACGCACACACGCACGCACACAAGCACGCACACACACAAGCACGTACGCACACAAGCAAGCACGCACACACACACACACCAAAAATAACAATAAGTCAACAAATAAACACGGACAACACAAGAGAGAGAAAGAGAAAGGGGCGTGGAGAAAGCAAGAGAGACACAGACAGACAGACAGACAAACAGAGACATAGAAAATCTTTCTTTATTTATTTGGTGTTTAACGTCGTTTTCAACCACGAAGGTTATATCGCGACGGGGAAAGGGGGGAGATGGGATAGAGCCACTTGTCAATTGTTTCTTGTTCACAAAAGCACTAATCAAAAATTTTCTCCA
>NC_090245.1:9111755-9121755 GCF_037325665.1 Littorina saxatilis | reverse complement strand
CTGTCTGTCTGTCTGTCTCTCTCTCTGTCTCTCTCTCTGTCTCTCTCTCTCTCTCTGTCTCTCTCTCCCTCTCCCTCTCTCTCTGTCTCTCTCTCTCTCTAAAATAAAATTTGATTTGATTTGATCTGTTTTGAGATGATCGCTCAAAGACGTCAAGGAAAGACTCGGTGAATATTTTCCATGATAACATACAAACGCTAACTGAATCTGGAGAACGGAATAAGGAATAAGGTCAGATTAGCATTTAAGACGACCGTGTCTTGGGAAATGAGATAGGACAAAAAAATTTAAAAAGTTTTCTGTAAAAGAAGAAAAAAGAAAAAGACGTTAACTTGACAATAGCAATTTCCGTTAAACGCTGTTATTCTCAGACTCACGAACGATTTCTGATTTTTAAACAGAAAAGTCGTTAATTGTAAACGTGCTTTAAATGCATACAAAATGTAAAATTACCACTGTTTTAGGACTAAATCAGAAACGTGAATCATATGCTGGTTGTCGACATCTTGAACGATGCTGTTTTGTAAAGGGACACGAAGAAGCGAGGAAGAACCGTTTTCCTATGTTCCAGTGCCACATCAAGTTGGAGCGGGTTCTCTGGCTAAAGGGACGCAACTTTGTTGTTAGGTCCGTCCGCCATGCAGACAGATAGGAAATGCTTATTCCCCTTGACCTGTGCAAATCTGAATTTTTGTTTTCCCCCTTTCTCTCTCTCTCTCTCTCTCTTTTATGTTGTTTTACTTGTTTATCATTTATTAGACATTTGTATTAGAAGTAAGGACCGGTTGTAAGAAAAGGCGTCGCCTTAAATCTCTATCCTTGAAAAATAAAGTTCCATCACCATCTCTCTCTCTCTCTCTCTCTCTCTCTCTCTCTCTCTCTCTCTCTCTCTCTCTCTCTCTCTCTCTCTCTCAAAAATATAAAATAAAAAAATAAAAATGCCAAGAGCTACCAGTTTTGCCTAGAACTGAACGATTCTCAAATCATTACACATAGTCTCACATCACATCCTCTTCTAGAAATCAGTTTTTTAAATGTCCCAAAATACTAATACATGTAACTTCAGGAATTACAGATTTGTACTATTTCAAACTGGTGATTAACTTGCTGCAAGATAATCACTAAAATGATGGAAGTTCTTTAACAGATAAGGATAAATACCACAACCAATTACATGAACTATCTTCGTAATTTCTTCCACCTAAATAATGTCCTTTGTCACACCAAAGTGAAAATGTTCCCCCAGGCAAGAAATCATTTAAACACTTTGGTGTTTGTCACATCCATTTGTACAGATGACACTTAAACACATATAAAAACCTAAAATGAACGAATCAGGCACACACAAAAACCACAAGCAAATTCTCCTGCAGACAGAATGTGCCTGTCCAGCTCATTTGTGAATTCAAAAACAGCCATATCTCCCACCACCTTAAAACTGCAAAAACTCTAATGCAAAAACACAAACCTCCCTTCTCCATGCTCACATGATAGATGACAAATCTTACTGTTGCAAAATGTGTTCTTGTGATTGTGAAAATAGAATTCTTCTCAAAATTAAAATTTTCAAAAAGGATTGAAGAACTGAAAACTGAGAACAAAAGCTCAAGACACACAGCACACTCTGTCCATGTTCTGCAAACTTAACTGGTCAGTTTTACTGTGAAGCAAAGCACAAGCCTGATTGTAGGTCCAATTATCTATGTTTTATCCACCCTGCTTGACACTAACGCGTTCAGCACAAAAGGCACAATTGATCACATTTATCACAATCACTGCCATAGAGATCACTAATTAAAGAGTGCGACCAAAAAAATTTGACTTCGCTAATATTTTGCCTGTGAAATGTTCAGACATTTTCAACACATTCTGAAACAATCACAAACAAAATATTAGCAAAGTCGATTTTCGGTGTCAATTGCTGTTGTATGTATTAAAACCCTCAAATGCTGCTATCACTTTTTACAGGCAAAATTGGTACATTATCACAGTATTTTTTAACAGCAGTTAAAATATACAAGCCAGACTATTCCTAGCTCCAGATTATACAAAGTCTATTCATCCATGATGCTACAGTGTTCCCTGCAACGTAAAGCCCTTCCGATGAGAGGACGCCTCCCATGAAAAGACACATTTGGTTTTCCCTTTGCCTATCACCTTGACCAAAATGCACCTGACATGAAAGACCACCTGCAATGTAGGGCCACTTTTTGCTGGTCTCGATGGTGTTCTTTCATCCCAGGTACCACTGTAGTTCTGTCATGTCTGTTTTAATTCCACGCAAAGTCACTCCTCTTATAGTAATACTAGCAGTCAGGCCCGGCTTCGCCCGGGTGTTTCTGCTCTCCCCTCTCTCAGAAACCTCTCGAATCTTATTCCAATGTGGATAAGAAAAATGACAGTGTGAGCTCATACATTTGGATGTATAGGCAAGGCAAGTTTCTATTTGGTTCAACGTGTTCTTCGTGATTTGTTTACCCCTTCTCACACCCACTGTATAGTCAGTCGGCTAAGGACCGTTTTGGTTACTTTTTGGCGTCACGTTAGCAAACACATTTTTCTGATAGATTTTAACACCACAACACTAAATCTAAAGTTTTGGGGCAATATTCCAAACCACCGGTGAGAAAAACGTTGGTTTGTGTGTATGTTTTCCTTCTTTGGCGTTACTATTCTTGTTTTGAGGGTTGGGTTCATAAAACGGACATAAAACTTAAAGCGCTTGACAGAAATTCTATAACTGTAAATCATTCGAAAGGGACGGCATTCATGTACACGTTTGTGCCACTTAAAATGACGTCATTATCTGTTTATTTTTATGAAGAGACCAAAAAGCAATGTACTCACGTTAAAATGACGAACACGGAACGAATAACGGCGACGTTTCGACCTAAGGGTCTTCTTCAGGCACAAAAACACAAAAGTACACACACAAAAAAGAAGAAGAAAGACGATAGAACAAATATTTTATTTGTTCTATCGTCTTTCTTCTTCTTTTTTGTGTGTGTACTTTTGTGTTTTTGTGCCTGAAGAAGACCCTTAGGTCGAAACGTCGCCGTTATTCGTTCCGTGTTCGTCATTTTAACGTGAGTACATTGCTTTTTGGTCTCTTTATTGTTCCCTCTCACATGCAGTCGCCATTGTTTAATATTTTTGTGAAATTGACAAGAAGAGCGGGGTAGTAGTTGTGCTGAGAAGGATAGCACGCTTTTCTGTACCTCTCTTCGTTTTAACTTTCTGAGCGTGTTTTTAATCCAAACATATCATATCTATATGTTTTTGGAATCAAGAACCAACAAGGAATAAGATGAAAGTGTTTTTAAATTGATTACGAAAATTTAATTTTGATAATAATTTTTTATATTTTTAATTTTCAGAGCTTGTTTTTAATCCAAATATAACATATTTATATGTTTTTGGAATCAGAAAATGATGGAGAATACGATGAACGTAAATTTGGATCGTTTTATAAAAAAAATATTTTTTTACAATTTTTAGATTTTTAATGACCAAAGTCATCAATTAATTTTTAAGCCACCAAGCTGAAATGCAATACCGAAGTCTGGGCTTTGTCGAAGATTACTTGACCAAAATTTCAACCAATTTAATTGAAAAATAAGAGCGTAACAGTGCCGCCTTAACTTTCACGAAAAGCCGGATATGACGTCATCAAATACATTTATCCAAAAAATGAAAAAAACGTCTGGGGATATCATTTCCAGAAACTCTCATGTCAAATTTCATAAAGATCGGTCCAGTAGTTTAGTCTGAATCGCTCTACACACACACACACAGACACACACACACACACACACGCACATACACCACGACCCTCGTCTCGATTCCCCCCTCTACGTTAAAACATTTAGTCAAAACTCGACTAAATGTAAAAAGGAGGAATAATTGCAATCACACACACACACACACACACACACACACACTTACACACACACACACACATGCCTACACACACGCACGCACGCATACACACACACGCGCGCGCACGCACGCACGCACGCACGCGCACACACACACACACATACACACAGACAGACACACACACACAAAGACACATACACAAACATACCGACAAAATGATAGACATACACACAGTGAGACAAACCGACACAGAAACACCCACACATGCACGCACGCACTTATGTACGCGAACAAAGACGTAGAGATGCTTATAGAGAAACACTTACGCAACCAAAAAAACACGCACACAAACACACAGACAGACAAACTTCATTCTTGGTAGAGAAATGCATTTCTTTCTGTATTGCTTTCTCTTTAAGTGCACCTACCTCGCAGAGAGAGAGAGAGAGAGAGAGAGAGAGAGAGAGAGAGAGAGAGAGAGAGAGAGAGAGAGAGAGAGAGAGAGAGAGAGAGAGAGAGAGACACACACACACACAGACAGACAGACAGAGACACAGAGAGAAAGAGAGAGATAGACAGACTGATAGACAGACAGAGGGAGAGACAAACATACGAACACACAGACAGACATAGACAAACACACAAACAAAGACACACAGACAGACTTTACTATTGTATGTGCAAGTAATTTTGTTAAACCACACGTTACGTTCACTACTGAACGTGTAACCATGTAAAACGTTACTATCTCTTTATATGTGTTTACTTGCATTGTAATCCTGGGGGGGGGGGGGGGGGGTATAAATGTATGTAACGCGCAATACATGCCTTTTAACTTACTAGAATTGGAATTGTCATTTAAAGACTAGCATAAGAGTGTGACACGTGGTTCATTCGTTATTACCTTATTACAAAAAGAAAGAGATAACGGCACTGACGCTACCAGAAATAGAATTTATCAGTGAAATTCTACCATCAATTTAGTAATCGATGCGATGTAAAATTATCCTAAAACTGTGGTATGATCACGACATCGTTTAGCATTTAGGATCAAATGGTGCCAATGTGTCCACAATGCACTAATCACAGACAACAGTTATACGCTTTACGTACATGTAACTCTCCAACTGACATTGTCTGCCACTTGAAACAAATGATTTTCGAAGGAAAATTAACTCCTATATATAAATATTATGTATGACTTTTAGTAATTACTTGCACATTTTGAAAATAAAGCTTTTTCTACGATAAGGTGTTTACCCCCTAAATGTACAAGTCATCCGGTAGAAAAACCGGAAGTATCGTGTACTAAGCATATGTATATGTTTAAAAAGTTAATTGTGTTAACGTAGAACATCTTGCCTATGTATATGTTTAGGTTTTGAATACTTTAGGGGAAAAGCATAGCCATTATTCAGTCATCTTTAACTAACACCCCTAATCTCAGGGCCCATTTTGTTAGTGGGGGTAGGGTTTCAATCAGTCAAAAATCACTTTCATTCAATATTGTCTGCCATTTCAAATACATACACGTAATTGCACAATTTCTTGAATTTTAAGATGCTTTAACTGACTATACCAAGAAAACCTGCACTTTTTGTAGAATTAGTTTTTTGTCCATGATTTATGTTTAAAAATGTCAATTCTTACGACAAAAAATGCTAACAGTTGCCTCACCAGACGACACGTACCTACGACGTGAATCGTGTCTGCCAATTAAAATGCATATATTTTGAAATAAGGGGAATCATAACATATTTCACTGTAAAGTGTCTCACTCTAATATCTTCTGGGTTCATGGTGTATTTGGTTAAGTGAATTGCAGATAAGGTTTTTTGAAAATGACAGCTATACATATATTTTATTAAAACTGAAACTGGTGGAGTGAAAAACAGACCTGTTTTGAAGAAGTCGTACTAAAATCATTTATGGCCTTGAACTTCACAGTTTGCGTGTTATCTTTTAAAGAAAACCCGTTTTCATCACTAACAATGACCTAATTTACACATACATATCGGTCGGTCATAGTCGCGTTTTTTTTAGAGAGGTAGTGTACAAAATGTCGTTTTGTACGTTTAAATTACATGTCCATTATTTTAGTCATATATCAATCAATAAGTAAATGCGCATACTTTTATTAAACGTTACTTTCACTTTAAGATCGCTTCTAACATTTCGTATAATTTCTGACAAATGCACGCTATGTAATAAATTGATAATATTATGGACGCCATGTGGTAAAACCGGAAGTTGAATTATTTTGCGATAGCAAAATCCTTTTACAATGATCACTTTCCTTTTATATTGAGCTGATCTTTAACGTTATGGGTAAAAATCTAACAGATTGAACCAAATTATCCTTTTTCAAGCCTGTGTATGTGTAAACTCTTTTTTGCTTCGACCCGGTTCGGTTTTCGGAGTTGATTCAGAATCATCCATTATTTATCTTATATGACTGTTGTTTTCCTCAGTAAATTAACAATTGTTGATGTAAAATAATTCTAGCTGTGAGAATAAACAATTTTCAAGATGTTTTTGATTGCGGTTTCAACCAGGCGTTCAGTTAGCTATACATATCGATTGAGAAAATGGCATTTCCTGTTTTGTCGTCCGCATGTTATACAGATGTTGTTAAAAATAAAACTGTGTATACGAATTAGGCATTTTACTTGCTGCCTGATGGCAACAATCTTTAGCTTTCGTTTAAGGTATAATTTGCTTATATCCGTATGCAGTCAAGCGGTACATGACGTTTTTTTGTAACCTACCCCCTGCGTCATGGCTGCATTTTGCAGAATATGGGTCATGTTACAAAAACGCTTCTCATTCTTAGGTGGTTGGGTTTAGCCATTTGTCGTTTACCGAACTGTGGCTGCAAATAAAACGAACTTTCCAAAAAACATAATATCTAATGTGACCACCAAAAGTAACCCTCCCACTATAGCCAGCCAGGTGACTAGTAGTTACCGTCTGATCAAAGGACGCATACCTCATGACCATACCTTTTTGAACAGGGGAGAGAAATCTGTAAATTCTCGTGATCTTTCACTGAGGCGATCGTTTCGTAAACATTATTTCGCGATGATCTGGAAGGCAGGGAGGGGGAGCAGGGGGCAGGGTTAGTGTGTGTGTGTGGGGGGGGGGGGGGGGGGGGGGGGGGCGGCAGGATGATAGCGGGCGGGGGGTAACCCTTGAGAATGACACGGTACACTGGTTTGATGAGAGTTACCTTCCTTCCGTGGGTGACAAAGCATGACTTACCTCCCTTGCACTATATAGACTGTATTGATAGATGGGGAGGGTAATTATCCGATGAAGGAAACAATGTCTGGAGAAACTAAAACCCAGGTGCACATTTGTGGGTCCAGGGCAGTGTGCATGCAAAATATCTTGTGCTTATCTTTTGCCATTTCTGAGGTATGGCGACCACAGACAGACACACACACACACACACACACACAGACAGACACTCTCTTTTATTTATATGTATAGATAGAAAAGTAGGATATGCGCCGAAATGGCTGCGATCTGCTGGCCGATGTGAATGCGTGATGTATTGTGTACAAAAAATCCATCTCACACGGCATAAATAAATCCCTGTGCCTTGAATATGTGCGCGATATAAATTGCATAAAAAAATTAAAAATAAAAAAAAAATTAAAAAAAATCCCTGCGCTTAGAACTGTACCCACGGGAATACGCGCGATATAAGCCTCATAATGTCATATTGATTGATTGATTGAATATTTCATTTTTGGGTAATCATTTTCATTGCAGTGATAATCTTCTATGAACGACTTGTCTCTCGCTGTCTGGTCTAACAGTATAGACGTGTGATCGACAAGATGAATAAGGTGCTAATTTACATAATTTAATCAGCACCTTTAAGACACATTTGAGACACCCTTGGAGTACTTTCTTTTGCTAGGGGAATGACTTGTTGAAACAAAATATTTCTATTACGGGTCTTGTATTAAAATCTCTTGAGAAAACTTTCGAATGTTTTACACAGCCCACCTGGGCAAGAAATCTTACTAATGTTCAGGTATTAGATGCTCTTCAACTAAATTTACTTTTCAGTCAATTTCTAATAAACCGAGTACTATTCCTGTACACATGAGCATCAACAAGATAAGTAGGCTATGGGACAGTAGGTGAATTCATTGCGCTGCAGTTCCTGTACCATGAGCTAAACAACAAGATAAGTAGGCTATGGGACAGTAGGTGAATTCATTGCGCTGCAGTTCCTGTACCATGAGCTAAACAACAAGATAAGTAGGCTATGGGACAGTAGGTGAATTCATTGCGCTGCAGTTCCTGTACCATGAGCTAAACAACAAGATAAGTAGGCTATGGGACAGTAGGTGAATTCATTGCGCTGCAGTTCCTGTACCATGAGCTAAACAACAAGATAAGTAGGCTATGGGACAGTAGGTGAATTCATTGCGCTGCAGTTCCTGTACCATGAGCTAAAGTGATCGCCAGCAGTTTCTTTTTTCCTTTTTTGGTCAAGGGTTTAGCAGCAGGTGGCGGAAGATCTTCCTTTAGCATAGGAAGAGTGTTGGAAGATGTTCGAACTTTCAACCTCAGAATCTCGTTCTCGTTTTTCGTCGCAATCAGTTCTCGTTTCAAAGCCACAAACTCTCTGAACGCTGCTTTGTCCTCATCCTGCCGAAGCCGTTTACTGAGCTTCCCGTACTCGATGTAAAGTGCTCCTTGTTCTTGGATCAGCTTGGTTTGCTCCTCCGCCAGTAAACGCAAACGTTTCTCCATTTCTTCATTCAGAGCTCTCGTCTCCTCACAATCGTGTCTCGCATCATCCTCCCGCATTAAAGCCAGTTCTTTCTCTTTCATCAGCTTCTCCATTTTGTTTTTCATGGCCTCCACCAGTACAGTCTGATCCTTTTCTGTGGAGTTGTCCTTCACTTCTTGTTCGAGCTTTTCGATTTTGTACACATACTCCAAGTTCTTCTGGTTGACTTCTCGCAGCTCGTCCGTCAGATTCTGGTTCAAGGTGCGCAACTCTTGCAGCTGGTGCATCTGTGACGCCTGCTCTTTGGCTTCTTCCAGTGACGTGTGCAGCTTGTCTTTCTCCGCCGTCAAGTCCTTCATCTCAATCTGCAGGCCTTCAACGAGTAGTTCCAGCTCCTGTTGAGTTAAAAGAAAAACGTCCTGTTTATATACTAAATATTTTGTAATTCTATTAAGATTGTAAAATAAGACATCGCGGTTTGTAAGCCCTGATATCTCAGAAGAAAGCTGATTCAAATGTTGTTTTGTTTTAAATAAAACTATAAAACAGGTCCCACTTGATAACCTTTTGTTTAGTGTGAAACTTCAATGGTGGTGTATAACAGTGAAAAAAACATTTTTTTTTAAACTATCCAAGCAAAATAAACATTATGAGAAAATGTTGCTGATAAATAACACTTCAGAAGATGGTGTTTTGCAACACTACCCCAGCATGTGTATCTTTAAGGCCTGTATGCTGTTATATCTGTGTACTGTGAAAAAAAGGCAACTGAAAACATTGCACAGAACTTTGTGGTACATGTACCGATTATCGTGCATTTTGAAGGAAATGCACATACAGTAGTACCTGCCATATCCGGTCACCCATTAGTCATTGCAAAGGTGACCGCAAATATCAGGTGGCCGTTCATTACAGGCCCCCTCCTCCTCAAAAAAAACCCAAAAAACACGATCAAGTTTTCATGAAGAAAAGAAAGCGATCATCCACGAGCCGCCGATTCATTGTCTCTGTTAGTTTTGCTTTCGTTTATAAATACATCTTAATTATTTGCGTGTTTAACTCTATCGTCCTGGCTAAGCTATTGTTTCGTATGTTTCTATGTGTGTTGTTTGGATTATTATATATGTATTTGAGTGTCAGATAAACAAGTGTTTCAAACTCACATCAGCTGTGATCGATCCGGAAGTGACTGCCGTAAATGTACATGTATGCGCATGTCTGTATTTACAGTTTGCGCATGCGTAAGTATTCATGTCGTCTGCTCGTGCTGTGCCGTCTGTGCACACAACACACACACACACACACACACACACAAGTGGCCGTTAAGTGGCCGCTCCTGTCGAGTAAGAGGGGCACCTTAGGTCAAAA